>NC_069721.1:25443832-25453832 GCF_027358585.1 Pangasianodon hypophthalmus | reverse complement strand
CTCGTATCCTGTTCTTCATATCTCGTGTCTTGTATCATATCACATGCCTCATATCTCGTGCCTCGTATCTCGTGTCTTGTATCATATCACGTGCCTCGTATCTCGTGTCTTGTATCATATCACGTGCCTCGTATCACATGCCTCGTATCCTGTGCCTCGTATCATGTGCCTCGTATCCCGTGCCTCGTATCCCGTGCCTCGTATCCCGTGCCTCGTATCCCGTGCCTCGTATCCCGTGCCTCGTATCATGTACCTCGTATCCCGTGCCTCATATCTTGTGCCTCGTATCATGTGCCTCGTATCCCGTGCCTCGTATCATGTGCCTCGTATCCCGTGCCTCGTATCTTGTGCCTCGTATCATGTGCCTCGTATCCCGTGCCTCGTATCATGTGCCTCGTATCCCGTGCCTCGTATCCCGTGCCTCGTATCCCGTGCCTCGTATCTCGTGCATAAACCTCGTGTCTTGTAGTTTGAGGGAAAATAAAAATGACGCTGCTGTAAAAGTAAACACAATCTCTTCATGCTTAAAATGAATTTTTTTAATTAAATCATATAATTTGCTCGTCTGTGTTTTCTTCCTTTTTTTATCTTTTTGTTTTCTTGTGTTTGTTTTGCTTCAGGAGGCTTAAAACAGCCAAGGAGGATTTACGTAACAACAATTTTTACGTAGCAGCATTTTTTTCTCACTGATGCAAAAGCGCGAGAAAAAAAGCCGTTATTTAAACCGGTCGCTCTGTATTTATCCAATCAAAGCTGCTGACATCATGAATATGCAAATAAGCAGGTTAACTCAGGGTTTAGAAGCGTACGGCGTGAAACGCTAGATTACGAATTCTAAATATTAACTAATTACGAATAATAAATCAGTTTAAATTATCTACATTTATAAACGATAGCTATAGGATATAAATCAGGATGTGTTTATTTGTGCTGTTTTGCTTATTTGTTTCATAGAAACCTGATTATTTCTGGTGTGTGTGTGTGTGTGTGTGTGTGTGATTAAAGGCTGTGAGTAAACAGGACGCATCATGAAGCAGAGCTGCAGGAAAACTCTCACTGTGTGTGTGGAAGATTCCTGAAAAATTCCCAAATAATTCCCTTTTCCTGGAGTTTTGTTTACAGAAGGACTTTAGTGAAGCTGATAGATCTGTGTTACTGCGCCGTAGTGTTTCGCACACACACACACACACACACACACACACACACACACACACTTGCACACACACACTCGCACACACACACACTCACACACACACCTGTCATTACATTTACATTTATTCACTGAAATCTTATTATATGAAATCTTATAAGTGTTTTTTTTTTTTTTTGGGAAATGTATTTATTTTACTTTTAATCAAGAGCAACAAGTCAGTCGTTTATTTTTGTTTTATTTATTTATGTCTTTACTATTATTCTAAAATGTGTCAAAAATATAAAAATAAAATAATAGCCTGATAATATATATTCTGTGTCCCGACTATACGACTTCTAGATTCTTGAGTTCTCAAATAAATAAATAAATAAATAAATAAATAAATAAATAAGGTTAAAGTTAAATTAAAATGATAACAATGAAAAATTAAAATGACATTTTAAAAAGTAAAAAAAAAGTTCCTTGAAAAGTACATTTAAATTAAATTAAAATGAAGTTAAACTAAAATAAATGTAAAATTAAAATTAAATTAAAATTAATGTATAAGTAAAGGAAAATTAAAGTAAATTAAAATTAAAATGTAAATTTTATTTACAGTTTGAAAACTTAAATTAACTTCAAAACTTTAATTAATTCCTAAATTCTATTTATTTTAAGCTAAATCAAATATAACTGCTTTTTTTATTCAGATGTTGTTCCTAATTTATTATAATTAAAGATAAACATTAAAAGGTCTGTATAATTTTGTGTAGTTTAAATTTATCTTGAGGTAAAGAATAATAAACGGTCTTCCGTATCTTCCCTTTTTTCCTGTCACGTTTGTGGAAGTGTAAAGTGTGTACAGATTTTATTCAACTTTTTTGTATAATATTCTTTATAACTCTGATGTAAAGTTTCATCATTTCATTTCACATAAAGTGGAATTTTATTTTATATTTTATAAATGTACGATTCAGTGGTGTTTTTATCCTCCACTGAGTTTATCCTCCTTTATTACATTTCTCATTTCTATCTTTAATTTTTTAAATAATTAAAATATTTTATTAATTTATTTACATTTTTTTTGTACAGGTTATCTTATTATTTTTTTTAAGTAAATTAAATAAATAAATTAATAAATTGTTTTGCTTAAATTTTACTTAAATTTTTAAAAATCTCATTCTGCTTTTGCATGTTATTTTATTTAACTTGTTTATTTGTTACAGTTTAATTAAGTGTAATTTTACTGTTTGACTAAAATGTACTAAATAAGTAATAATAATAATAATAATAATAATAATAAACTTAATTGGATAAATATTTATATATTTTTTTATGTGGAAAAAGTGAGCTCATAGGGTTTTATTTATTTATTTATTTATTTATTTTAAAGTTGGGTTGTAAAGTTTTTTTTTTTTTTAAATTGATTTTCTGTAAAAAGGCTTTTCTATTGGAATAAAAACCCGGAAGTGGCTGACGCACAGCTCTCTGCCTGATCTCCTCTGCGCATGCGCAACAATCCCGCGCATGCGCACTCCTCAGCTCGGGCAGTGACAGCGGGGGGAAGGCCGGGGAGATTGTTTTGAAATAATTTAGACTAAAATTAATTGAATTCTCCCAGTTTCTTCATCATGATTCCCACCGAGGACGCGTCCGCCAGGAAGAGAGAGATCGAGGAGAAGTTAAAACAGGTGAGTTTACAGAAAGACGGAGAGAGAAAAGAGAGAAAAACGCCCAAAGAGATGAAGACGACAGGAAATGTTTAATTCTGTAGATCTACATTTATATTAAAACTTTATTCTTCTGTACATCAACACACAGGTTTATACACACACCATCCTCATTATGGAGCTTTTTATTCACGCAGTACTACATTTACTGCTTTGTTTAGCTTTTATATTAATATAAATCCAGGTACACGAAGTTATACACACACACACACACACACACACATGTATATCTATGTACCAGTATTAGATTTTGATCGTTTCATGATGATGTTATTATCAGGTTGTATTTGTAAAATTATTTTTAAAATTACTATTAAATCATTTCCATTATTCATGATAACAATATTTTTCTCATTGGAAAGTTAAATATCACATTACTGCTTGTGTTCGTAGTGCTGAGCTGACAAAACACACACACACACACACACACACACACACACACACACACACACTACAGGCACGAAAAATAAATAAATAATATTTATATTTTTATTGCTCCAAATTCAGGAACAAGAGACGCTGTCGTTTATTCGTGAGAATCTGGAAAAGAGCGATCAGCTCACTAAAGGAATGGTGAGTCAGAAACCCTGATCTGAGAGCGTGTGTGTGTGTGTGTGTGTGTGTGTGAAGAAGCACCTCCTGGTTAGACGTGGTATTCATGGTTGTGTGTTATTCCTGTTTTTCTCCTCAGGTGTCGATCCTGTCGTCGTTTGAGAGTCGGCTCATGGCTCTGGAGAACTCCATCATCCCGGTTCACAAGCAGACGGAGAACCTGCAGCGGCTTCAGGAGAACGTGGACAAGACGCTCTTCTGCCTCGACCACGTCATCAGCTACTACCACGTCGCCAAGGATACGGACAAAATCATCAAGGAGGGGTGTGTTTTTATCTTCTTCCAGAACACCACTTATAATACACTTCAGTGTCTCAATCTGTCTCGCTATCTATCTGTATATATATATATCTACACACACCAAACATCAGCCATAACATTAAAACCACCAGACTAATATTGTGTAGTTCCTCCTTGTGCCAGTAAAACAGCTCTGACGTGTCGAGGCATGGACTCCACAAGACCTCTGAAGGTGTGTGTGGTATCTGGCTCCAGGACGTTAGCAGCAGATCCTTTAATTCCTGTAAGTTGCGAGGTGGAGCCTCCATGGATCGGACTTGTTTGTCCAGAACATCTCACAAAGCTCCTACAATGGGCACTTGAGCATCAGAACTGGACCATGGAGCAATGGAAGAAGGTGGCCTGGTCTGATGAACCACATTTTCTTTTACATCATGTGGAAGGCCGTGTGTGTGTGTGTCGCTTACCTGGGGAAGAGATGGCACCAGGATGCACTATGGGAAGAAGGCAAGCTGGCGGAGGCAGTGTGATGCTCTGGGCAATGTTCTGCTGGGAAACCTCGCGTCCTGGCCTTCATGTGGATGTTCCTTTGACACGTACCACCTACCTAAACATTCCTGCAGTCCAGGTTAATGGTGTTCCCTAATGGCAGTGGCCTCTTTCAGCAGGATAATGCTCCCTGACACACTGCAAAAACTGTTCAGGAGGTTTGAGGAACATGACAAAGAGTTCAAGGTGTTGACTTGGCCTCCAAATTCTCCAGATCTCACTCGATTGAGCATCTATGGGACGTGCTGGACAAACAAGTCTGATCCATGGAGGCCTCACCTCACAACTTACAGGACTTACAGGATCTGCTGCTAACATCTTGGTGCCAGAGACCACACACACCTTCAGAGGTCTTGTGGAGTCCAGGCCTCGAGAGGGATCAGAGCTGTTTTACTGGCACAAGCAGGAACTACACAATATTAGGCAGCTGGTTTTAATGTTATGGCTGATCAGTGTGTATATATATCTGTCTCTCTCTCTGTGTATCTATATATCTGTCTCTCTCTCTGTATCTCTAAGGACTCTTATTATTAGATGTTTCTGAGACAGACTTCTTGAGTGTATATGTGTGTGTGTGTGTGTGTGTGTGTGTGTGTGTGCGTTTGTGTGTGTGTGCGTTTGTGTGTGTGTGCGTTTGTGTGTGTGCGCGTTTGTGTGTGTGTGTGTGTGTGTGTGTGTGTGTGTGTGTTGCAGACCCACTGGGAGGTTGAACGAGTATCTCGCCTGCATCGCCAAGATCCAGAAAGCTGTGGAATATTTTCAGGATAACAATCCCGACAGTCCTGAACTCAACACTGTGGTATTGTACCTGTCTCTCTCTCTCTGTACCTGTCTTTCTCTCTCTCTGTACCTGTCTCTCCCTCTGTACCTGTCTCTCTGTCTCTATACCTGTCTCTCTGTCTCTATACCTGTCTCTCTGTCTCTATACCTGTCTCCCTCTCCCTCTGTACGTGTCTCTCTCTCTACCTGTGTCTCTCTGTCTCTGTACCTGTCTCTCTCTCTGTACCTGTCTTTCTCTCTCTCTGTACCTGTCTTTCTCTCTCTCTGTACCTGTCTCTCTCCCTGTATACCTGTTTCTCTCTCTCTCTGTACCTGTCTCCTTCTCTGTCTCTCTCTCCCTCTGCACCTGTCTCTGTTTCTGTACCTGCCTGTCCCACTATCTCTATCTCTCTCTGTTTACCTGTCTCTTCCTCTCTACCTGTCTCTCTCTACCTGTCTCTCTCTCTGTCTCTCTGTCTCTGTCTCTCTATCTCTTTGCCGCTGTTTTTCTCTCTTTCTTTCTATCTCCGTGTCTCTCTCAGATGGCGCTCTACGCTCGGTAGTGTACAGTTCAGTATTGTTCTACCCTCTGTAGGGAACACACACAGTGGATAGGAAGCCATTTGGGCTTCAGTCTCACTTTAAGCTGATGCGTAAAACACGTAAAAGTTAAATAATGATCAGTTTAAATCGGTGGATTTGCCTCTTAAATTCTGTAAACGTTTTGTGAAGGGTGGCGATTTCTCCAATCTTTTCCAGTTTTAGCTCCGCCCACATGGTACCTGAGCATATGGAGTGTGTGTACTTGTGTACAATCATAATAAAAACATGGAGGATGAATAGAAAGACCCGTAACGGTGGAGCTGATCCAGTTCCTCCTGCACATCTTTCAGAAAGTGCGGTTTGAGAAGGGTAAAGAGCAGCTGGAGGCGGAGTTTCGTGCCCTGCTGACCCGCTACAGTAAGTCGGTCCCGCCCGTTCTGATCTTGGACGCGATTGGTGGGGACGAGGAGCTGGAGGGCGAGGTCACGCTGGAGCATCTTCCCGAGGCTGTGCTGCAGGACGTCATCTGCATCGCCGGCTGGCTGGTGGAGTACGGCCGGAACCAGGGTACACACACGTATACGCAAGAACCCGACTTACACGCGCGCCGAGTTCCCGATTGACTGATTGCACCACATCGTGTGTGTGTGTGTGTGTGTGTGTGTGTCCAGACTTCATGAACGTGTATTTTCAGATCCGTTCCAGTCAGCTGGATCGCTCCATTAAAGGTCTGAAGGAACATTTCCGTAAGAACAGTGCCTCCTCGGCGCTGCTCTACTCTCCTGCAGTGCAGACCAAACGCAAGGACACGCCCACCAAAAAGGTTCCTAAGCGACCAGGTAAGTGTGACCTTTAACCTCGCATGCCTGCTTCAAGCACCCTTCATGGGTTTAGGGGCAAAGGGTGAGTGTTAGTACCTGCTGGAGTCAGTGTTGCATCCATGGGTTTCACTCAGGTCCTCTTTTCTTGTGCAGAATGTTCTACTGGAACAGGACACTAGGTTCTGTGTTCTTCTGGTTCTGTGTCTCATACTAACATCTTCTCCCTTGTCTTCCCCTCGTCCTTTTTACTCGATCGGCTGAAATGGCGGCAGTTTACATCCCAGGTAAAGTGTCAGCATCGCTAGTGTGCTCTGGCCATCGCATGCTTTAACTACGCCATAACAGAACCGGAGAGAGATCTCATCATGAGAACCTCATAGCTTTTCCACCAGCAGAACTTTCTCAGGATCAGAACATTTCTGTCAAATATACAACACTGAAAGTCTATAACAAAGCCAGGTTTAACAAAAGTTTAACAATCCATGTTTAAACAGAATCCAGGTTTAACAAATCAAGGTTTAGAAAAGTTCAGGTTAAAATAAATCCAGGTTTAAAAAATAAACTCATTGAACAGTCCAGTTTTAATAAATCTGGAACAGAAAAAATCCAGATTTAACAATTTCAGGTTTTAAAGAAATCCAGGTTGGACAAATCCAGGTTTAACTGAGCCAGGATTAAAAAAAACCCAGGTTTATCAAAGTCTGGAATAACAAATCCAGTTATAAAAAAATAATTGTTGAACAAATCCAGGTTTATCTGAGCCTTTTAAACAATAAAAAAAAAAGCCAGGTTGAACAAATTCATGGAATGGATTTTAACAAATCCAGGTTAAGCCTGGTTTAAAAAATCATGGTTGAACAAATCCAGGTTTATCAAATCCAGATTTAGCAAATCCTGGGCAAAGAAATTCATTTACAATAAACCAGGTTTAATAAATCCAGCTGGAGACAGCAGCAGGAGCCTGTAGTAGAAACAGTAGATGAAGAACTTCATAGCAGAACTAGCTTTCAGCCTTTTCAATGATTACCAAACAAGAACCAGCCTGGAAGCTCTGGTTCCTTCAGATAACAGCAACCAAACATCACAATATATCCAAGTGTCCGTCAGTAGAACTTCTAAATAGAACCAAGAGATAGTTGAAGCTTTCTTCAGGAGAAGTCCATATTAGAGCTTAAATACATAGAATTAAAGTCAGAACGAACACCTAGATATCAGATCCTGGCTTTCTACTGATCAGAAGTAGATGTAAAACAATGGTTCCTCCAGAAGAACCAGGCCAAATGTTCTAGTTTATAGCAGAAAAGAAGGTCCGGTATGGAAGAAAAATCTGAAGATTGGAGAAGAACTCAATAACAAATCCAGGTTCCCACTAGCAGACCTAGCATGAAGCTATTGTCAAAACTTCAGATCTTCAGAGCAGAATCAGACAGGAACCTGTGGTTCCTCTAGTTCAAAACAGCATCCAAACCCCATGATTAATCCATGGTTCCTCAGCAGATGGAAGTGGAAGGGTTGGGTTTGATGAGCAGAACTCTATAGCAGAACCCAAAAGCCTCCATAGATGAAGATAAAAGAACACCATAGAGGTCTAGATTTAAAATCGTAGAACAATATAGCACAAGCAGGCAGAACCCAAGCAGAACTCCAGGTGTTCATCAGCAGAACTTCACAGTAGAACAGTATTAAGTCTTATTTTCCTCCAGACTCAAACAGTGGTCAAACTACATGGTCTGTTTTGAAGTCCAAAGTTCTAAATGCAGCTTTCCACCTTAGAACTATGTTGAAATGTGAAGTTCCTTCAGCTAAAGACATCAGCGGAACTGTCTAGCAGAGCCAAGTTTCCACCAGCTGAAACATCACAACAAAAGGGCAAGGTTCTAAATCCAGGTTAGGACCATGAACTCTGTAGCACTTTACAGCAGATCTAGCTTTCCACCAGCAGAACTTCCTTCCACACCTTTTCAGATATTTAGTTCAGACTCGTTTGGATGGTTTTTATCTGGAACCATCTAGAACCTTCACGTGCTTATCTACGTTACTGCTGCTTCAGAATGCAGTGCTTATTTCTAGACGTGTATCCATGTCATGCGTGTGTGTGTGCGTGTGTGTGTGTGTGTGTGTATGGTGCCTGCTGTATTAACCGTTCCCCTTTCATCTCATTATCTCTCATTGTGATGGGTTCTCACATGGGTTCTGCTTCTCTCACACGTAAATGCATGAATTGCGCTGCACTTTACCGCCATGTGGTGGCGCTGTCTTCACTCTGGAGCAGTTCCTGTAGAGCCGTGTATCTCAGCTCCAGTCCTGCAGTCTGATCTCACCACATGTGGTGGTTCTGAAGAGGTCGCGATGGTATCTGATGTTCCGCCATCTTGGATTTTCCAGGTGTCGATGGTTAGAAGACCACAGTGTTTGGGTTTATATCGGTTAAAGCTGTAGCTGTTCTACGTTAGCTAATAAATCAGGAGAAATGAAGTAACAACGTTCTGCGTGTCTGATCAGAAGTCTGATGATAAAAGTTCTCGAAACATCTATATGCTCCACTAGCTAACGTTCCAGATCTGCCAATCTTCACGCATTGTGTGTAGGAGCTCTACGTTATATTCGAGTTATAATAATAATAATAGTCGTCTTTTCACAGCAGATCGACGCACAGATCTGGAATGATTGACAGTTGCGTAAGTGTTTTGAAGTCTTTGATATGAAATGACTCTGTGGAAGCCCCGCCCCTTTTCCGTTCATCTCGCGTTATTAACCTTTCGTCTCATCTCGTCTAAAAGAGTCACTTTTTCTGCGGAAAAATTTAGCTGAAGAAAGATTAAGTAGGCTTAAATTGAAACAGGAGTGCGCGTATATACGAGGTTTTACGGTAAGAACGTGTGTAGCGTACGTTAACATTTCTCTCGTGTACATCGTAGCTACTGCTGCGTTCACGTAACGTTGTGCAATTCCAGCGCTCTGTTGCTCGTCACTCTGTACGAGATAATCCCAATAAGAATTCTGTAACTGTTACGCGATAACGTGTTCTTCATATCGGATTAAATGATGAAGATAGCTACTACGTTCTGCCGTACCAGACGCGTAGTGACTCAGCACGGGTTTCTAACTCTTCAACTGGAATAGTTTCACATTGTAATAAACTTGATGAACAGAGCAGTTGCATGCTAATTAGCTAGCTACGCACCTGGAAGCTGTAATTCATCCTCCGTTTCGTTCCGTGTCGCGTCCCTTTTTTGTCCTGGCGTGACGTAAGTGTGATGAGACGTTGTTTAGACGTTTTATCTTCTGCCGCAATTCAACAAACTTCTCCTTTTAAATCTAACGTTGTGTTAACGTTTCAGCATCGCCGCTACCGTGTTTGTAGCTGTCCTGGGTGTTTTGTTTTGTGTAATCATATTCCGTTCTCCTATTGGTGGATTTTAGACGAGCGTCGTCGTAGCCGCGCTCACACTCTGAGACGTTAAGCAGAAATTTTTCTGACCCTGACAGAACTTTAGTTTGGTTTTACAGTTTTTTTACAAACGCAAATTCAGGTGGAAAATCTTACAGTGTAAAGCCAGCTTAAAGCTCAGAAGTTCTCCGAAAATGCACAATTCCTAAAATCTGGAATGTCT
>NC_069721.1:25411332-25426332 GCF_027358585.1 Pangasianodon hypophthalmus | reverse complement strand
TAAACTTTGAATGTTATTCAGCAGCACTAGAGTGTGTGAAAGTTTATGAATAAAAAAAATCGTAAAATCACATGAAATTACAGGTTTTTACAATAAGTAATACTGATAGACACGTTAGAGCGATGAGAGAATATACAGATACTAATAAAATAATAAATTTAATGTTAAATAGACACGTTAGAGAGAGACAGTCAAACACAAAGAACAAAACAAAGACAAATAAATGTCAGATTTAGCAGCAAGAAATTTGAAGTTTGGTCACAAATGCTTCTTATGTTAGAAACGTTAACGTTCTTTGTGACTTTTCTGTTGTAACTCTCTTCTTTAGATCAGGTCTGGACTCTGCGATACTTCAAAATGGCGTCGTTATTATATACATACAGTATATACACTCACTTTTTATCTTATAATCTTCTCAAATTATATTTCTTAATTATATAAATTGTAAAACAGACATTCAAATCTCAAGGTGAGATCTCAGATCTCTTGAGTACAGATAGAGTTACACACAGAGCGTTTATATAATCATAGGGATATAGATATATATATATATGTTATAGATGTTATAGAGAGACAGGTACATGAACGTATAGATGATTATATACTGTAGATAAATAAGATAAACATACCCATAGATAAAAAATATTAGCAAATACAGTGTACTTTTTTTTTTCTTTCTAATTTGCTTAAAAGGACAGGATATGAATTTTGATTCAAAATGTTGCTTATATTAAAAAGTAAATAGATTGTCCATGAGTTTAAAAAAAAAAGGTTAGAACAGTATGACTGGAAATGAATTTAAGCTTCTAATGTCCAACATTTTTAACATTCAGGTTTAAAATATGTAATGTTAAAGAAAAAAATTTCTAAACATACAAAATGTACACAGTTTAGGACTTGCTTTAAGCAAGGAGGTTAAAAAAACTTCCCTAAACCAATACTATTTAAAAAAAATATATAAAAAATTCTAGTTAAAAAAAAAAAAACTAAGGCAAGTCTGGCACAAAACATTTTTACTTAAATTTTTTGACATTAATTTTTTTTATTTAATGTATAAAGTTAGTAAAGATTGACAACGACAGATCTAGAGTCTAGAGTGCAGTACAGAAGTTTAATTTACAGTAATGCACAAGTGATTTGGAGGCAATTTACATCTTAAATTTCTAAAATATTTAAAAATATATGTTTAAAAAAGAGAGAGAGAGACTTAAACTGACTCTCGCTGTCACTCTCACTGTAATTGTCCGTAAGTGTGGACACTGTGTACGAAAGGGTTATAGACAGTGTACTTATAAAACTATGCTGTTTTGTCACTTCCTGTTTGGGTCTTGAATTCTCTCTTTGTAATCAGTCAGCATTATAAACCTGATGTGTGTGAGTTTTGTTTAGACAGCTGTGTTAGACGTCAAGGTCAGTGTAGCTGATGTGTAGCTGAAAGGAAGACTCATTTCATGGCCATTTTACACACACACACACATGCGCACACACACACAGTGAACAGAAGTAAAAGGCTCTATGCTATCATACATATTTCACAGTTATTAATCCTGAAGCTGTGTTTTTTGCTCGCTGTTGCGTGTGTGTCCAGTAGGTGGCAGCACACAGCTGTGAAACACAGTTCAGTCCCCTGCTAATTCATTTCCTCTGATATTAAACACTAATCCAGTTTAATCCCTCTGCTGGTCCTCATTAATGAGGAATACAGTGTTACAGTGTGGGATGTTGCACCTGAACACCAGGTGATGTTTATAAATGTTTCACTGAGAAGGTGGATGTGAATATTGTGGTGTAGAAACGCTTCCCTGTACTGTGGATACTCGCATACTGTCACTAATTATATACTGAACATTACTAGAGGATGGTGTGTGTGTGTGTGTGTGTGTGTGTGTGTGTAACTTGGGATAGTCTTGAAAATTACAGTCACTTGTCTGGAAAAATACTGAATTTCTAGGCTAGTACTGAACACCCAAGAGAGTAATTAATGCTAATCAAGAGACGATGGAAGTCCATAGAGCAGTACTGAAAATTCAGGATGGATGTTTGTGGTACTCAAGGAAAGTTCTGAATTCTTTGAGCAGTACTGAACACTCAGGATGGTCGAATGTGGTACTCAAGGAAAGTTCTGAACTCTTTGATCAGTACTGAACACTCAGGATGGATGTTTGTGGTATTCAAGGGAAGATCTGAACTCTTTGAGCGGTACTGAACACTCAGGATGGTCAAATGTGGTACTCAAGGAAAGTTCTGAATTCTTTGAGCAGTACTGAACACTCAGGATGGTCGAATGTGGTACTCAAGGCAAGTTCTGAACTCTTTGATCAGTACTGAACACTCAGGATGGATGTTTGTGGTATTCAAGGGAAGTTCTGAATTCTTTGAGCAGTACTGAACGCTCAGGATGGATGTTTGTGGTACTCAAGAGAAGTCCTGAACTCTTTAATCAGTACTGAACACTCAGGATGGATGTTTGTGGTACTCAAGGCAAGTTCTGAACTCTTTGATCAGTACTGAAAATTCAGGCCAGTGTGTAGTAAATAGTGGTACCTACCACAGAAGGGCAGTTGTGGATATTTCAGGGAGAAACAGGGGGCATTGTTGATGGAGGAGTGGAGAGCTGGAGTGGAGAGCTGGAGCAGATGAGGGTGCAGTTGAACGAGTGTAACTGTGTTTACTTCTGCACAGCCACTTCCTCCATTCCTCTGTTTTGGATTCTTCCATATTAGGCCATGAAATGAGTGTGCTTTTCTCTGGAGGAAAACGATGGGAATTCCTGAGCGAGTTGGACTGGCAGAGCGTCGGAAACGTGCTGATCACACCGTTACTACACTTTATCACTGCAGGGAGGAATGTGTGGCATTTACTAAGCCTCAACAGCCTTCCAATGAGCATCCAGCTATGCTAATAAGTACCCAAGCTTCCACTGAAGGTTCTTCATCAGTTCTTCTGCATGGTAGAAGAATCACACGTGTGACTTCACGAGATTGATATGAAGTCTGAGGGTGTAAATGGTATAAACCTTCATGTTTTCACACCAGGGCGATGTTGTAAGTAGGTGATGAGTGATGTCACAAACCTCCCCCTCTGTTCAGTAATGGTTTGTTCCAGTTTGACAGTGATAGCCTCCTGTTTACTCCTCTTTCATCCCTGCTTTGTCTTCAGTGTCTCTTGTTCTTCAGGTGTCAGGTAGTTGTGACCTGCTGTTTTTCTTCACCAAATCACCAAATCTGCATGTTCCTCATGATGTTTACTAAAACTTAAAAAGTCCAAAGTGTGAATCATGCAGTGTTTAAATAGTGGTGTCTGTATCACCACTCAGAGGAACCGATGAAGAACCTGAGCTTAGTAGAGAACCATTGAAAAACAAGCTCGGTGACCAAAACTTCCTGCAGAAAATAAGGTTCCTTCTAGGTTCCTTTAAGAAGCCAAGAATGTGGATGACTGAGCATCTTCACAGATGTATGTTTTTAGGAGAAACCACCTCAGAAGTGACCTTTTCACCTGGAGACTTAGCTATTCATTTTAGTTTATGAGTCATTCATGAAAGAAATTAGTTCTGGAAGAACTGTTAGGGAAAGCAACTTAGCACAACCTCTAAAGACTTTAGATAGCAACAGCGTCTGAGCTGCAGTATATTAGCTAATTAGCCTGAGAGCAGAAGTTCTCAACCACTGAATGGTTAGTCTATGTTTAATAAGAAGTACAGCTAATATCGCTTAACGTCAATAACCGTGATTGATACAGCAAACACTATTTCACATGATAGAAGTTAAAGTTTTGGAAAATGCTGGTTTTATTTATTTTCTCTTGGTTATTGGTGACACCAGAATTCTGGGTTATGACACTGTGGATGGCTTTAATTTTCAAAATGGCAGAAACCAGGAGGAAAATGCGGCTGTAGTAACACGAGACAACACGTTCACGTTTGTTTGGTCAGAAGGTGTTGATGAATTCTCTCTAACAGCAGCCCTGACAGTAGCGCAGGTTTATATTAATGCGCTCATTCTAATACGTTATCGTTTCTATAGCAACAGCTCTTTCACAGGGACGTGTACAGATTAAAACAGATTAAAAAACGTTATATGTAAGGAGATGTTTATGTAACATGGATGGAAGGAGTCTCCAGTGTCAGCGCTTTGTAACAGTCAGAGGTAAAGCTGTAATGTTAAGTTTTCCGACATCTTCAGGACAGAAGAGTTTACGCTTTATAGCTGCTATAACGTAAGCGAGAGCAGGAACTAATGCTCTGTCTGCGAGTTTGTGATGTTGTGTTTGGTGATTAATTGCGATACTGTATTTTCCGCCTCCGTGTTCACGTCCCTGAACTGGAAATGAAGGACAATTAAACATTACACGAAGCCTTATAATAATAATAATAATAATCACAAAAGCACAGCACATTCCCAGTAGTGGCCATGTTTATTTATTGATCCCGGCGTGACGTCACTTGAACTCACACTAAGTCGTAATTACAAGTTCTGAAGTCGTGAAATATGAACCTTTTGGGATAAATTCGAGTTAATGTTCAGCATTTGGAACAGAGTGAAGTGTCGTTATCGCATTTCTCGGACAGGAAAAGAAGAGTTTACAAACTGAAAGAAAAGAAAAGAAAAGAAAAGGAAGAAAAGAAAAACAGGGCGTGGCTTCATCCTCATGGAATCCTCTGTCCCGAAACCGTTTCCCTTATAAGGACAAAAGAATGTTAATACGTCACCTAGGAAGTGGGAAGAGTCCCGAGTAGGGGGGTGTGGCCAAGCTGGTACGAACCAATCCAATGACCGGATGCGCGTGTAGTCCGTCTCTGATTGGCTGTGAGGCTGCAGTTGTGTTGAGTTAGTGCTCGTGTTTCAGTTGGCTCAGTGCTCCCTGCTCCCTACAGCTGAGACTAGCCCTAGAGTCACTTCAGACATAATCATAGCCTCTAAAATAAAAACAGATTCATTAGTGTTAATGTCTGGGTTTGCTTTAGACACTGAATAACTCAATTATTTCCTCATATATAAGAATAAAAATATATAATCATAAATTAAAAAAAAAACTCCAGAAAACAAGCTTATGAATTAAAAAAATAATAAAAAAATATTCAACCTAGAATTTTAATTCTTTCAATGTTATTTGTGAAATTTTGTTTTTGCTGAAGGTTCTGTACAAAACCCTTTACATAAATAATATCCACTTTATTAGGAACACCTGTACACCTGCACATTCATGCAATTATTTAATCAGCCAATCACGCAGCAGCAGCAGTGCAATGCATTAAATCCTGCAGATGCAGGTCAAGAGCTTCAGTTAATGTTCACATCAAACATCAGCATGAAGAAACAGTGTGATCTCTGTGACTTTATCCGTGGCATGGTTGTTGGTGCCAGACGCGCTGGTTTGAGTTTTTCAGAAACTGCTGATCTGCTGCATGGATTTTCACACACAGCAGTCTCTAGAGTTTACACAGAATGGTGCAAAAAACAAAAAACATCCTGTGAGCTGAGGATCTGCAGCTGAAACACCTTGTTGATGAGAGATCAGAGGAGAAAGACCAGACTGATCTGAGCTGCCAGGAAGGTTACGCAGTGTTAGTGTAGCGTTCCTAATAAAGTGCTCAGTGAACGTATATGTAAAGTGTATTATAAGATAAATCTTTGTAAACAAACAAACAAACAAACAAACAAAAACAGTGCCGGTGTATATAAAACGCCTTAAACATTTAAAATTTCTCCTGAAAATTTACTATATACAAAAATATTTTCAAATAAATTTAGTTACATTTTTAAAAAAAAATTCATTGTAAAAATATTTTTGATATATTTGTGCATATAGCCTAGCAAAATATTGTAGAATAAAAATAAATATTGTAAAACATTTTGCATAGGCTATACCAAAAATATTTTAGAATAAATGTACATTTTTTAAAAATGTATTTTTTTTAAAAAAATATATTTTGATCTATTTACACTATAACAAAATTACAGAAGCCCTGAACTGCAAGATGTGATTTTTTGTTTTCCAAGTGCTATGTCTTTATTTTGACTAGTTATAAATAACGAGATAATATCTTGAAATGGCGAGATATTTAGTCAGAATAATGACATAGCGAATAAACAGATGTCACACCTTGCAGTTCAGGGCTGCAAAATAATAATAATAATAATAATAATAATAATAATAATAATACAACAAAACAAAACAAAAACAGATATTCTAAAATATTTTTGGAAAATGGTAAATATACCATGAAATCTATTTGAAAATGTTTTTGAAATGTTTTGCATATTTTTAAAACAAAAATAGATGTAGCTGTTAAATGCAACATTTATTGCTTTGGACAAATTTCTATGTTTGTAAAAATGCATATTTTTCCTGTGAGGTTTTCAGGGTTTCAGGGTTTCAGGGTTTCATCACTGTGCAGAAGAACCCATGAGGAGCAACAGTGCTGAACTCGGATACAAAATGGCGGCGGTCTGTAGTGCACTAGGTAGTGAGCAGAGCTCGGATTGGGAGGAGGAGAAGAGGAGGAGAAGTAGGAGGAGAAGAAAAAGAGGAGGAGGAGGTTGTGAGCTAACTCTTAGAGAGAGTAAAAGAGAGAGAGAGAGAGAGAGTGAGTAAGAGAGAGAGATCCAACACCCTGAAGTTCTAGGAGCTAAAAGTAAAGTAAAGAAGGCAGCTGGAGTTTTTTGCTTGTGCAGGAGGAAGCATCTGCTCGCCATGCCGGTGTTCCACACCAAGACCATAGAGAGCATCCTGGAGCCCGTGGCCCAGCAGATCTCTCACCTGGTCATCATGCACGAGGAGGGCGAGGTGGACGGGAAGGCGATCCCGGATCTGTGCGCTCCGGTGGCGGCTGTGCAGGCTGCAGTCAGTAACCTGGTCCGGGTCAGTGAGCACGAGCTGCACTCATTCACTCATTCACTCTTTCACTCATTCACTCATTCACTCTTTCACTCTTTCACTCATTCACTCTTTCACTCGCACACATGAGCATTAAAGCAGACGCTTTATCATGACCTTTAATAACCCTGAGCACTGCGCTGCATTGTACTGACACACCAGAGACAGCTTAATGAGCAGAGTTTTAATGACCTTTAATAACCTCATCAGGATCTTTAATCATTAATGTTAATTAGCAATTAAGATCTTTGTAGTGAAAGTGAATTAATTGATTTCTTTGTTTGTGCCTTTGATTTCTTCCTGTCTTTCTTTCTGTTTCCTGCATCTTCTTCTTGGGTTATTTGTGTATTTATTTAGTTACTGGTTCATCCTGAGCGCTTGTTTGTTCCGAGTGTCTGTGTGGGGTTTACTCCGGGTTCTCCGGTTTCCTCCCTCCTCCCAAAACCATGCCAGGACGCGGACTGGCTAAGATAAAGTGCCCCTAGGTGCATGTGTGTGTGTGTGTGTGTGTGTGTGTGTGTGTGTGTGTGTTGCCCCGCCTCGTGCACGGCGTTCCCAGGACAGACTCCGGATCCAACATGGCCCTGAGCTGGATGAAGTGCTTCCTGAAGTTGAATGAATGTGTGTTTTTGTGTGATTGTTTTTCCCTTTTTCTTTCTTTCTTTTGTAAAAAAAAAAAAAAAAAATCATTCAGTTTATCATGGTGACCAAGAATGGTTCGTTTATAGAGAACTTTTTCTAACATCTTTATTTTTAAAAGTGTAGAATAAAGTGTAAGAGTGTAAGAGTGTAGAACCCAGTTAGGAAGATAAGAACCCTAAACTGTCCAATTTTCTTTACTGAAGAGTAAAACTATACAAGAGAGAGGAATAGAGGATGATGGGGAATTCACTGTGTGTATATTAGGTACGGTGGAGATTAGGCACATCCTCACCTCCACCTCTGCTGTGTGAGTAATAATACAGTAAATATATTCAGTGGTGAAGTCGGTGGTGAAGTCGGTGGTGAAATCATTAGAGAAGTCGGAGTCACTGCTACACTGAGAATGGCACCCCACCATGACTTCAGTGGTGAAGTTGTTAGAGAAGTCGGAGGTGAAGTCGGAGGTGAAGTCGGAGGTGAAGTCGGAGGTGAAGTCGGAGTCACTGCTACACTGAGAATGGAACACCACCATGACTTCAGTGGTGAAGTTGTTAGAGAAGTCGGTGGTGAAGTTGTTAGAGAAGTCGGAGGTGAAGTCGGTGGAGAAGTCGGTGGAGAAGTCGGAGGTGAAGTCGGAGGTGAAGTCGGTGGAGAAGTCGGTGGAGAAGTCGGAGGTGAAGTCGGAGGTGAAGTCGGTGGAGAAGTCGGAGGTGAAGTCGGTGGAGAAGTCGGTGGAGAAGTCGGTGGAGAAGTCGGTGGAGAAGTCGGAGGTGAAGTCGGAGGTGAAGTCGGTGGAGAAGTCGGTGGAGAAGTCGGTGGAGAAGTCGGTGGAGAAGTCGGAGGTGAAGTCGGTGGAGAAGTCGGTGTCACTGCTGCACTGAGAATGAAACACCACCGTGATCAGATCTTCTCAGTGCAGGGGTACTGATGGACAGGGTAGAGGGGGGCCAATACTTTGTGCAGAGGAACAGGTAGACTAACACTGATCTGATCAGACGGATTAAATACACTTCACACTCTGTGATTCTGAGCTGATTTTACAACACGGAAATCCCTTGTGTGTGTGTGTGTGTGTGTATGGTGTATGTGTGATATGGGTGTGTGGTGTGTGTGTGTGATGTGTGTATTGAGTGTGTGCACGATGTGTGTGTGTGTAATGAGTGTGGGTGTGTGTGGTATCAGTGTGTGTGTGATGTGTGTAATGAGTGTGTGCACAATATGTGATATGATTGTGTGTCTGCGCACGATGTGTGTGTGTAATGAGTGTACAATGTGTGTGTGTGTGTGTGCAGTGTGTGGTATGATTGTGTGTGTGTGTGTGTGTAATGAGTTTGTGTGTGTGTGTGTAATGAGTGTGTGTGTGCACGCTGTGTGTGTGTGATATAATTGTGTGTGTAGTGAGTATGTGTGTGTAATGAGTGTGTGTGTGTGTGTGTGCGTGTGCATGATGTGCGTGTGCACGATGTGTGTGTAATGAGTGTGTGTGTGATATGATTTTGTGTGTGTGTCTGTGATATGATTGTGTGTGTGTTTGATGATTTTGTGTGTGTGTGTGTGTGTGATATGATTGTGTGTGTGTTTGTGTGATATGATTTTGTGTGTGTGTGTGTGTGTGTGTGTGTGTGATATGATTTTGTGTGTGTGTGTGTGTGTGTGTGTGTGTGTGTGTGATATGGTATCACTGCTGTGACACTGCGGAAGTGAAGTGTGTAAATAGCGTCTTTAATGACAGGCTGAATGTGACACTGCGCTATTCCTGTCTCATTGTGTTCATTAGCAGACAGCTGTTCACCATGTGCTTCACTGAGGAACACACACACACACACACACACACACACACACACACGCGCTTCCACGCGTGGGGTTTAAATTCTGTGTGTGCTGTTCTTCTTCTTTTGCTCTCCACAGATTAAGAGTACAGATGTGTGTGTGTGACGTAAAGTGTGTTTTTTCTGCTCTCTTAGTGCACACACCCATCTAGACACTTCCTCAGAGTTCTGTGTGTGTGTGTGTGTGTGTGTGTATACACCATCCGTTTGACACACTCATTTCTCACACACTCATTTCTCTACAGAAGCAGAACTTAAACAGTGTGGTTACTGCGTTTGCGACGTGTCCCTGCTCCGGTGGCGTGCGGTTTCAGTCCGTTCTGGACGATCCGAGGAATGATCACATGTTTCCTAGAGCTGCTTCTGGAATTGTTTCCCGTTTCTGTGGAAACAGCGACGGAAAGACGGAGACGAGAGTCCTCTGTCCCCTGTCATAAATTCTCTCTTTATAATAGTCGCAGAGTCACACTGACACACACACACACACACACACACTCCTTTTAAAGCTGCTGCAGGCAACAAGTCACACATGCTGATACAGGCAGCCGCGCCACTCAGGGCTAGTGTACAAGTTTAGTGTACAGGGTAGTGCGTTGGGGGTAGCGTGTTGGAGTTTAGGGGTAGTGTGTTAGGGGTAGTGTGTTGAGGTTTAGGGGTAGCGTATTGGAGTTTAGGGGTAGTGTGTTAGGGGTAGTGTGTTGAGGTTTAGTGAAGTGACTTGTGGCCAAGTGTGGTGACTCATACTCGGAATTTGTGCTCTGCATTTAACCCATCCAAGTGCACACACAGTAGTGAACACACACACACACACTGTGAACACACACCCGGAGCAGTGGGCAGCCTTTTTTGCTGCGGCGCCCGGGGAGCAGTTGGGGGTTCGGTGCCTTGCTCAAGGGTCTCACCTCAGTGGTGGTATTGAGGGTGGGAGAGAGCGCTGGTCATTCACTCCCCCCACCTACAATCCCTGCCGGACCTGAGACTCGGGTTCACCTTCGGGTTATAAGTCCGACCCTCTATCCATTAGGCCACGACTGCCCCCAAGGGGTAGTGTGTTGGGGTTAGGGGTAGTGTGTTAGGGTTTAGGGGTAGTGTGTTAGGGTTTAGGGGTAGTGTGTTGGGGTTTAGGGGTAGTGTGTTGGGGTTTAGGGGTAGTGTGTTAGGGGTTGGGGTAGTGTGTTGAGGTTTAGGGGTAATGTGTTGGGGGTAGTATATTGGTGTTTAGGGGTAGTGTGTTAGGGGTTGGGGTAGTGCGTTGGGGTTTAGGGGTAGTGTGTTAGGGGTTAGGGGTACTGTGTTCGGGGTTTAGGGGTAATTGTGTTGAGGGTAGTGTGTTGAGGGTAGTGTGTTGGGGGTTGTGTGTTGAGGGTAGTGTGTTAGGGGTTTAGGGGTAATTGTGTTGAGGGTAGTGTGTTGAGGGTAGTGTGTTGAGGGTTGTGTGTTGAGGGTTGTGTGTTGAGGGTTGTGTGTTGAGGGTTTAGGGGTTGTGTGTTGAGGGTTGTGTGTTGAGGGTTGTGTGTTGAGGGTTGTGTGTTGAGGGTAGTGTGTTCGGGGTTTAGGGGTTGTGTGTTGGGGGTTGTGTGTTGAGGGTAGTGTGTAGGTTTATTGAAGCTTTGACTCAGTGCTGAAGAATCTCTGATGTATTTGTGTTATATTTTCCATGGAGCAGGTCAGTGACTAGCTCATGAATCACACACAGACAGAAAGAGTGCCATAGAGCTCCTGACAGTTAGTTTGATGTTCTCTGAGGAGCTCGAAGTTCTCTGAGGAGCTCGAAGTTCTCTGAGGAGCTTGATGCTCTCTGAGGAGCTTGATGCTCTCTGAGGAGCTCGATGCTCTCTGAGGAATGTGTGTTTCAGTGGTTTGTTTTTGTGTGACTGTGTGTTTGACCAGCGCTGTTTTTGGAAACATCATCATGTGACTCCTCCGCTTCTGAAACAGGTGACACCAGCAAGGTTCCTCAGAGCTATGTGTGGTCTGGAGTCTCACCTCAGTGGGTTTCGCTCTCTCTCTCTCTCTCACACACACACACACACACACACACACACACACACACACACACACACACACTACCCAACAGCCCACGTTTTTTCTTCTTTACCTCAACTTAACACATTCCCACATGCTTTATACAGTAAAGACTCTAGATAATTACACCCTGAGGAAGTTCAATACAATGAAACAAAACTATAACTGATGAAGCTCTAGAAAACAGTTTTGGGATGAGAACGAGGTGCTTCGTAGGTTCTAGAGAATTAGCCGTGTGAGAAGCGCTAGGAAGTGAGACATTACTGAGCAAGGCTCTAAACTCTAAAGTCCCTCAGTATAAACATTAGTAAAGTTCTAGACTGAAGAAACTCTCTTCTAATGTGGAATTAAAACTCATTAGAGACTGTTATGCAATCTTGGTGAAGCTTTAGAGATACCAGACTCTGATGAAACTCTAGAGCATTAGACATCTGAGACAGTCTAGAGAACTAGCCAATAAGGATGGTCTGGTGAACAAAGTAAAAGTGAAGTTCTTGAAAACTCTGGAAAACTAGCGTGGAATGAGATACTGGTGAAGTTCTAGGGGCTGTACCATTTTCAAGGAGAAACTATATCAGATCTAGAGATTAAATCTTCCCAAACTGGTCAGTATTGAAGGTCTAGAAGACTGAACTGTCTTTGTGGGTTTAAAATTCGCTAGACATTGCTGTGCAGCTCTTAGTAAAGCTCTAGAGAGACCAGACACTAGGAAAGCTCTGTAGATCTACATGCTGAGGACACTCTGGAGAATGAAATGTTAGAGGAGGCTCTAGAGAACGAGACAAAATAAAGCTTTCAGGAATGAGACTTCTAGGCAATGTAACGTTTTCAAGGCCGAACTAGAGTTTTAAATTAACATCAACTGGGCAAAGTGAAGATCTAGAAAATTGGACTCTAGTGCTGCTGTATGTGTCTTTGTTGAGTTAAAACTCATCAGAAATGTTTGTGCAATCTCAATGAAGCTAGACGAACATCCAGATAGTAAAGCATTACAGTAATCTAATCTGGACGTGATAAATGCATGGACTAGTTTTTCAGCATCACTTAGCGAAAGTATATTTCTAATCTTAGCGATATTTCTGAGGTGGAAAAATGCTAACCTGCTTACATTATCTACATGCGCCTCAAATGAGAGATTAGAGTCTATAATCACACCGAGATCTTTTACTGTTAGACTACTTGAAACAGAGAGACCATCTAAAGTAACAGTGTGATCTCTAAACTTACTTCTAGCGGCTTGTGGTCCCAGTACCAGAACCTCTGTTTTTTCTGGGTTTAGCAGGAGAAAGTTGCTTAGCATCCAGTCTCTTATGTCTATCGCACATGCCTCAACTTTCTTTAACTGGCTATTCTCATCTGGCCTAGCTGAGACGTATAACTGTGTGTCATCAGCATAACAATGGAAGCTAATATTATGTTTATGGATTATGTTACCTAAAGGGAGCATGTATAACGTGAAAAGCAGTGGGCCTAAGACTGAACCCTGCGGAACGCCATATTCTACTCGATAACGTGCTGAGTGGTCACCGTTTAAATCTACAAACTGATAACGATCAGTTAAATAAGATCTTAAAATAAAGCTGTAGAAAACAAGACACTGATGAACATCTAGAGAATTAGACATATAAAGCTCAATAAAACAACATACTGCTAAAAAAAAAAAAACAAGAAGCTCTAGAGATCAAAATGAAAATGGGAACTAGCTAGGTGTGAACCTGCGAGGAATGAGACACTGGTGAAGTTCTAGCTGCTGTGATATTTTGAAAGCTCTGAGAAATGAGAAACTGTAGCAGCTCTAGAGATGTAAATCCAGAAAACTCGACTAGTGCAGCTGTCTTATTGTGCTGTTCTTTACTTTACACTGCTATAAATAAAGTTTACTTCTTCTCTACATCCTGTTTATGTAAAGCTTAAGAAGAAGAACTTCTCCTAATGCAGCAGTTCTCCAGTCACTGAGTTATCAGCAGACAAGCAGCTCTGTGTGTGTGTGTGTGTGTGTGTGTGTGTGTGTGTGTGTGTGTGTGTGTGTAAGGTAAAGATCTGATTCAGGAAGTCCTGACAGGATGGAGAGATTAGGGTTAGGGTTAGGGTTAGAGAAAGAGACTACACCTATTCTACCCGATGAGTCGTGTATGTGTGTGTGTGTGTGTGTGTGTGTTCATGTGTTCGTCATGTGATGTGTATGTGGGTTGGTGCTACTATGTGTGTGTTTTTGTGTAAGAGAGAGAGTCAGAAGTGATTTGCATACTTAACAGATGAGTAAGTAAGTGTGTGTGTGTGTGTGTGTGTGTGTGTGTTTCAGTTGTTAAGAAGCCGTTATAGAGAGGGAAAAGCCTGCTGTTTTATTCGTAAAGGCGAAGTGGTTATTCTCAGTCCTGGTGTGTTGTGGTTTTGAAGAGAAAAGAGGAAGCAGCTAGTTTGGGGCTGTAATATGATGATGTAATATCCACAACAGCATGTTGCGCATGTTAGTGAGAAACCGCAAAGAAGCGTAAACTCCTCTGTCCTGAAGACGTCGGAAAACTTCAAGTTACAGCTTTACCTCTGACTGTTACAAAGCACTGACACTGGAGACTCCTTCCATGCATGTTACATAATAAACATCTCCTCACATATCGACGATTACACACGTTTTTAATCTGTTGTAAGCTGTTACTATAGAAACGATAACGTATTAGAACAAGTGCATTAATACAAACCTGCACTACAGTCAGAGCTGCTGTGCTAGAGAATTAATCAACACCTTCTGACCAATCACAATCCAGAATTCAGCATGCTGTATGTCAAAGGACTTTTTAACATTATGCCCCGTGTGTGTGTTTTATGTAGTGTTTCTATCACCGGAGGCTTTTTGTTTATCAGGGCGTTGGGCATATACACACATATACACACACACACACACACACACACACACACACACTAAACTCAGTCTGTATTTATTCAGTTCAGTGTGGTTCACTAACTCTAAGCCTTCAGATTATAGTGTTTATTTGAGGAGTGTTGTCATGACGTTACTGAGTAATAACAGCTCACAGGGCTGTGTGTCTCATCATCTCATTCATTTCAGACCAAAGGCCAGCACTTCCTGCTCTTATTAGATTGTCTTCTTTACAATGCTGTGTGAGTGTGTGTGTGTGTGTGTGTGTGAGTGTGTGTGTGTGTATGAGTGTCTGTTTCTCCAGCACTCTATAAAGCCTTTCAGTCTGTCTGGAGTGCACTGAGTGCTCTGTGTTTGCGTGTGAGTGCGTGTGTTTGCGTGTGAGTGTGTGTGTGAGTGTGTGTGTGAGTGTGTGTGTGAGTGTGTGTGTGAGTGTGTGTGAGTGTGTGTGAGTGTGTGTGAGTGTGTGTGTGTGAGAGTGTGTGAGAGTGTGTGTGAGTGTGTGTGAGTGTGTGTGAGTGTGTGTGTGAGTGTGTGTGTGTGTGTGTGTGTGTGTGTTAGATCAGACTGAGAGCCAGACAAAGCTCCGTCTGTTTAAACCAGACTCAGATCATCTGTCTTCAGCATTAGCAGCTTTTTCCAGCTGTGTTTGAACTGCCAGAGAGCTCTCTAATCACTTCCACTTCCACTCATGACCTCTTATAACAGGTTATAACTGCATTTTAGACAAAAATAGACCTTTTCCAA
>NC_069721.1:25338832-25403832 GCF_027358585.1 Pangasianodon hypophthalmus | reverse complement strand
TCTGAGAGCGAAGCAGGATGCGTAATCCCAGGACTGATTTTCACACTGATTAGTGCGTTATTTAATTTGCGTTTAACTCGTTAGCTTTCGAAGTTGTATATGTTCAGCTACTACTGTTTCTCATCTGAGCTTAAAAAAAAAATGCTGGATAGGCCACGCCCACACACGACAATGGGGCCTTTCGCACTGCGGGAACCTTTTCATAGTACCTGAACTAATTGTGGAACTACCCACTTTTTGGTGTTTTCGCACCTCCGGAACTGGGTGTGATTTTAGTACCGACTGCCTTTTTCGAGAACCAAATGAGCTCCTACTCCGGAGCAGGGTCTAACCAGCACGACTGGTACTATCCGTGACGTAAGTAGACGTTGATTGGCAAAATGCCCTCACACGCCATGATTTAAAACGCCGCGTAAACATACTGTAGTGTCGACTTATTTCACAAGTATGGAGAACAGCGATAGATGGACGCGAGACACGACAAACACACAGCTCCGATCACAGCGTCCTCCATCCTCCGGTTGTTTACGTTGTTGTTCTTTGTTTCCGTTGTTGAACGTCGCGCACAAATGACGTCGCTGTCGACCGGCTTACGTCACTTCCTAGTGCCCGCTGTCGGTGCGAATGCAACCCTTTAAACGGTACTGCGAAATAGTTCACGCAAAATCACCCAGTACTTTAGTTCTGTAAATTTAGCTCTGGAACTAAAGCGGTGCGAAAGACCCTAAAAGTAGCAATGGCTACACGCCCACAAGCACCACGAGAGACTTCCTTACTTCTAGTGTGAATGTAAGGAAAGGGTTAAACGACACATCATGCCCCACTCTGATGTTAAAATATCTTTAAAAACAGTATTAATTAAGTGTTAAAGTGCAGTTTGAGCCGTGCTGCTTCTTACACACTACACACTAATGTATAAACATCGATAAAGTCTTTATTTCAGCTCAGTTAGAGTACTGGGTGTTTCAGTGTTTTTAAAGACTTGTATTACTCTTCGTCCACATCCGATGATAAATTTAGAGATAAGAACTTTTGTAAATGTTAGTAAGTGAATTTATTTGCACATGCAAGTCAGACAGAGGGCAGCTGACGCCTGAGGGGAAGTGAGTTAACCTTTCATGTAGAGTTGCTTGTTAACAAGCATGCAGTTGTGAATAAAGAAACATCAGATGCTCTGCATGCTAAAGGTTATGATGCATTATAACACTGAGTGTGTGTCTAATGTTATTTAACATTCTTTAAAATGCTGCCCAGTGACTTAAGAACACTCACAAGATGGCGCTAATTCTGTCTTCTCTCTGAAGGACACTGAGACGATGAAGCGAGCTCTGGCTCTCATCGACTCTAAAATGGCCCAGGCAAAGAACTGGCTCAAGGACCCCAATGCACAGCCTGGTATACACACACACACACACACACACACACCCCTGAGTGAGAACACATAGTCTGGTACTCATGTTCGCTCGTGTGTGTGTGTGTGTGACAGGAGACGCTGGGGAACAGGCCGTCAGGCAGATCCTGGATGAAGCAGGGAAAGTGGGTGAACTGTGTGTGGGTAATGAGAGGAAAGAGATTCTGGACACAGCCAAAACCCTCGGACACCTGACTGACCAGGTGGCAGATCTGCGCTCCAGGTAACACAAACACACACACAAACACACACACAAACACACACACTCTCAAGCAATGTTGCTGAAATGTGGCCTATAGACAGTGACCTAAACCTCACACACACACACACACACCTACAGTGACCTAAACCTCACACACACACAGCTACAGTGACCTAAACCTCACACACACACACACACACACACACCTGCAGTGACCTAAACCTCACACACACACACACACACACACAGCTACAGTGACCTAAACCTCACACACACACACACACACACACACAGCTACAGTGACCTAAACCTCACACACACACACAGCTACAATGACCTAAACCTCACACACACACACACACACACCTGCAGTGTCCTAAACCTCACACACACACACACAGCTACAATGACCTAAACCTCACACACACACACACACACACACACACACACACACACACCTGCAGTGTCCTAAACCTCACACACACACACACACAGCTACAATGACCTAAACCTCACACACACACACACACACACACACACACACACATACACACACACCTGCAGTGTCCTAAACCTCACACACACACACCTGCAGTTAATTTGAAACATTAAATTGCTCTTTTATGCATTTTATGCTCCATACACTGAGGCAGTTTAAGAGGATTTATCAAGAGAAAAAAAAACACACTATAACCCGGATGCATAAGTAAACACACCCCTTAACTAACCCCCTGTTAAAGCAGCTTTTGCTTGTAATTCAGCACTCAGTGTTGCTGGAAGGAGAAATTTCTCTTCATCTTCAGCTGTCTAACAGACGCCTGCAGGTTTTAGCCAGAACAGATTGATATTTGGAGCGATCCATGATTCTCTGTGTCTTGATTAGAGGCTCAGTCCCAGCTGAAGATAAGCAGCTCCATAGCATGATGCTGCCACCACCATGCTTCACCGTGGCTGTGGTGTTGTTTAGGTGACAAGCTGTACCTGTGATTTAGTTGAGCTTGGATGTATTTTTTTTTCACGAGAAAGGGTTTCATCTAGCCGCCCTACCCCAGAGCCCAGACATGTGAAGAATAAGAGAGATTGTTGTCACATGCAGAACGTAATCAGTACGTGTCAGATGTTTCTGCAGCTCCCTTAATGTTGCTGTAGGTCTCTCAGCAGCCTCCCTGGTAAGTTTTTGTCTTGTCCTTTTATAAATCTTTGGAGGGATGTCCTGTTCTTGGTGATGTCACTGTGGGGCTCCATGTTCTCCACTTGTTGATGATGGTCTTCACGGTGTTTCATGGTACATCTAATCTCTTGGAAATTCTTCTTTACCCCTCAATATCTTTCAACAAGTGAGATATAATACAGGCTTGTAAGCTCTTTGGCTTCAGCAGTTGGATGAAAGCCAGAAGATGTGAAGAAACTCGTACAGAAACAGCTGATCTTTATTTGGAGTGAATCAGAATAATTTCACTGATGACAGCTGTATGATAATTACTTTTGAACATGAGGTTGAATGTGATTGGTTCATTCTGAGCACAGTCACATGACCGTTTTTTCTTTTTCTTTCCCCCTAAAACATTTCTATTTGTTTTTCACTTGAATGTTGATGATTGCTATTTCACATTAAAGATGGAAAAATATCTGACATGATTTATCTTGGTTTTGTTTTAAAGGTGTATGTGTTTTAATAATTGGTATATTGTGTGTGTGTGTGTGTGTGTGTGTGTGTGTGTGTGTGTGTGTGTGTGTGTGCTGCAGGGGTTCCGGTACTAGTCCTGTAGCCATTCAGAAAGCGCAGCAGGTTGCTCAGGGGCTGGATGTGCTGTCTGGGAAAGTAGCGAACGCAGCAGATAAACTGGAGGCCATGACCAACGCCAAACACACACTCGCCAAGAAAGCAGAGGCAGCACAGGTCTCTCTCTCTCTCTCTCTCTCACACACACACACACACACACACACACACACACACACACACACACAGACACTTAAACAGCCTTATATAAGAGTGTAACATGCACCAACAACATGAAGTTTAGGACAAATAGATGTGTCTTAAATCTCACCTCCTGTGCGTGTGTGCGCGTGTGTGCGCGTGTGTGTGCGCGTGTGTGTGGGCGTGTGTGTGTGTGTGTATACGCAGGGCTGGCTAGCTGACCCCGCCTCCGGCCCTGAGGGGGAGGAGCATGTGAAAGCCGTTCTCGCCGAGGCTCAGAACATCGCAGCTCTGTGTGAGGATCCGCGTGAATATGACGACATTTTGCGCAATGTGAACGAAATCGCCGCTCTCACCAGCAAACTCTCACAACTTCGCAAAGCGTACGTATCCTGAACGAGCGATGAATCATGCAAGTGTGTGTCCTAGCTTCGGTCTCTCTAACGCTGTGTGTGTAGCCGGTGATGGCGTTTTGCTGTGTCTTGTTGCTCCTCTTCACAAGTTCACCAGAACAGCAGAACTGTGAGGATCTTTTGGAAAATTTGTGTTTGATTTCTGACACATTTGAGTAAAACTGTATGGAGTGAGTCAGAAATCCTGGTAGCTCAAACTGGTGAGGTGTAAATACACACACACACACACACACTGCTTTTTTTTTAGTCCTTGTGTGATACTGGAGTGTGTGTATACGTTTGTGTTTGGTGTCCAGTCAATTTACGGCTACAGAAGTTTAAAAATGAGCTTCACGCTTCACTAACATGCCTTGTTTTGGGAAATCCTGTGATGTTCTGTATTAACGCTGTGTAGCAGTACACTTATCAGACATTTTCAATCAGTATAAACAAATGAATTATTTTATCGCTGCAACTCTGGTATAAGATTAATCAGGACACTGTTGGGTTTCTGTGTATAGAGTATCATGACTCTGTGTTTAGCTGTTTGTGAGCAGGGAGATGGGAAAGGGGAGGAGTGTGAGCCCTCTGCTGGGCAAATAATTCACACCTCTCCACAATAACACTGATAAAGAGATAAAAACAGACAACACAACTTTGAGTTAAACACCATATACAACTGCTACAATAAAATTATAAAGTTTAAAACTAGTAGGCTAGGTAAACAAACAAAAAAAGAAATATTTAAGAAAATCTGCAAATTCTTAAAGCCCTGAGTGTCGACTTTCATATGAACCATTAAGCACTACTGTGGATGTGACATCACAGATAAACTCAACGCTGAACACACACTAACAGAACAAGCGCAAATTCGATTTTTTGGCATCTGGTGAAAAGAGTTAATTGTGCGTTTGTGTGTGTGTGTGTGTGTGTAGGGGTAAAGGCGATACCCCCGAGGCTCGTGCCCTGGCTAAGCAGATCTCCACAGCTCTGCAGAACCTGCAGTCTAAAACGAACCGCGCCGTAGCGAACACTCGGCCGGCCAAAGCAGCCGTTCACCTGGAGGGAAAGATGGAGCAGGCGCAGCGCTGGATAGACAATCCCACCATGGAGGATGGAGGAGTGGGTCAGTATGGCTCTTCTCTGCCAAGATTTCTGTCAGTCGGAATAAAACTCTTTCACATAAGCTGTTTACGTTGTTACCTGAAACTGTTTTTTAAATTTAACTTGAAACATTAAATATGAGAACTCGAGCCTTAAACGATGTCCGTCTCCACAAAACGTCCTCTAAATGACCTTCTTAGACAGACGAGAAAAAGGATTTGTCATTCTGCTCTGAAAGCTTGGACTTCCTGTCTAGTTATTTTTATATCCTGTAAGGTTTGTAAACTTCATTTCCGGATGTTTTATAAACACACACACGTTGAGAAATTCATAATCAGGTTATTCCTCTGTTTAAGGGATTAATAAACACATTATATGCGTGTGCATGAACGATTAGAAGGTGTGTGAACGTGGCTGGTGTCACTCTGTCCAGGTCAAGCTGCGATTCGTGGGCTGGTTGCCGAGGGGCGTCGCCTTGCCAACGTGTTACCTGGCTCCCAGAGGGCGGAGCTTATGGGAAAGTGCGAGCAGGTGGAGCAGCTGATGGGACAACTGGCTGAACTGAGCGCTCGTGGACAAGCTGATACACCGCAAGCACAAGCACTCGCTCAGCAGCTCCAGCACGCACTGAAGGTGTGGCACACACACACACACACACACACACACACACACACGCTGAAGGTGTGATACACACACTTAAACACACACACATACACACACGCACACATACACGCACTGAAGGTGTGGCACACTCACTTAAACACACACACACACACGCTGAAGGTGTGATACATACACACACACACACACGCTGAAGGTGTGATACATACATACACACACACACACACACACACGCTGAAGGTGTGATACACACACACTTAAACACACACAAATGTACACAGACTTTAACGCACACACATAAAGACACACACACTTAAACACACACACAATTACACACACATAGACACACACATAAACATACACACAAAAACACAAATCACACACACACATTCATGCACATAACACACACACACACACAATCACGCACATAACACACAAACACATGTGCACACACAATCACATATAAACACAATCATCCACATAACACACACATAAACACACACAATTACGCACATAAACACAAACAGACACACACAATTACGCACATAAACACAAACAGACACACACAATGATGCACTTAACACACATAAACACACACGCGCACACAATCACATAAAAACACACAATCATGCACATAAACACACACACAATCAAACCCCCACACCAACACAAATCTGTCCTGTGATCTTGGACTCATTCAGCGTTGTGTGTTCGTTGTTGTTCACGTTGTCTGATTAACAGATAGTGTGATTGTGAGTGACACTTTTGTGTATTTCAGGATCTTAAAGGTAAAATGCAGGAGGCCATGACACAGGAAGTGTCCGACATCTTCAGCGACACCACGACGCCAATAAAGCTGCTGGCCGTGGCTGCGACCGCTCCACAGGGCACTCCCAACCGCGAGGAGGTACCTCACACACACACACACACACACACACACACACACACTCTTAAATACACACACACAATCACATACACACACACTTAAATACATACACACACAAACACACACACTCTTAAATACACACACACACGCACACAATCACATAAACACACACTTAAATACACACACATATACACACAATCACACACACACACACTCTCTTAAATACATACACACACAAACACACACACACTCTTAAATACACACACACACACACACACACACAATCACATAAACACACACTTAAATACACACACACACACTCTTAAATACACACACACACACACACACACACTTAAATACATACACACATAAACTCTTAAACACACACACACACACACACTTAAATACACACACACAATCACATACACACACTTAAATACACACATACACACACTTAAATACACACACACACACACACAGACACACACTTAAAGACACACACATACACACACACACACACACACACACACACTCTTAAATACACACACAATCACACACACACACACTTAAATACATACACACACAAACACACACACTCTTAAATACACACACACACGCACACAATCACATAAACACACACTTAAATACACACACACATACACACAATCACACACACACACTCTCTTAAATACACACACACACACACACACACACACTCTTAAATACACACACACACACACACTTAAATACATACACACATAAACTCTTAAACACACACACACACACACACACACACACACTTAAATACACACACACAATCACATACACACACTTAAATACACACATACACACACTTAAATACACACACACACACACACAGACACACACTTAAAGACACACACATACACACACACACACACACACACACACACACTCTTAAATACACACACAATCACACACACACACACACTTAAATACATACACACACAAACACATACACACACTTAAATACACACATACACACACTTAAATACACACACACACACACACAGACACACACTTAAAGACACACACATACACACACACACACACACACTCTTAAATACATACACACACATACACACACTTAAATACACACACAGACACACACTTAAAGACACACACATACACACACACACACACACTCTTAAATACATACACACACATACACACACTTAAATACACACATACACACACTTAAATACACACACACACACACACAGACACACACTTAAAGACACACACATACACACACACACACACACACACATACAGACACACACTTAAAGACACACACACTTAAATACACACACACACACGCTCACTTAAATACACACACATAGACACACACACAATCACACACACACATACACACGCAGACACACACACAGACATGGAAATTAACCCTTTCATGCATATGTTATTTAGAAGACTATCCAGATTCTTTATTATTATATATATATAGTTGCTGCCTGAAAGGGGGCGGGGTTTAGCATTGCTGTGCTTCACTGCGGACTCATGGAGCTCAGGTTAAGTGCAGTTTATACTCTGCGTTGTGAATCAGGTGTTTGAGGAGCGAGCGGCGGGTTTCGAGACTCACGCCGCGAGGTTGGGGGCGACAGCAGAGAAAGCAGCTGCAGTGGGAACGGCCAATCGCAGCACGGTGGAGGGAATCCATGCTGCCGTCAAGTCCGCCAGGGACCTCACGCCCCAGGTTTGTGCGTTTGTCATCTTCACTGTCATGATATTTCTTTATTTGTGTATCGTCGCTGATGTTTTCTCCCACCCGGCATGACTGTAGGTGGTTTCTGCTGCTCGCATCATGCTGAAGAACCCCGGGAACCAGGCTGCTCACGAGCACTTCGAGACCATGAAGAACCAGTGGATCGACAACGTTGAGAAAATGACCAGTAAGACCAAAGTAGTTCAATATCGAAGCTCTTACAGGATGATGGTGATGATGATGTCAGTTCAGAAGGTGGATTTCTTTTATTAAAATAAACTTCTCGAGCGTGTAACATGTGGGGAGAAAGTGATTCAGCCAGTTAAATCAAAACAAGCTGAAGAAGCGTGAAGAAGAAGAAGAAGAAATCCACCCTGACATCTGAGAACCATGTGACCTCATCCCTCTTTCTGCTCTGTTCTAAACTAAAGCTTGTAGCCTGTAACATATAATTTAGTTTTATCCTGCTTCTCTGTGTGTGTGTGTGTGTGTGTGTGTGTGTGTGTGTGGTGACTGTCTTGGCCTGTTTAACTAAATATAACTCTGAGGAATGTGAAATATTTCATTGTTTTATATTATAAAACCTGATTCAGTCACATCAGCTGCCAGTTCTGCAGCGCCCCCTGGTGGCACTGCGTGTAAATTCAGCATCACACAATCACTGAGATCACTGTGTGTTTTATTTTTTCTTTTAAAATATCTATTAGAGTATAAATGCTTAAGTGTAAAGAGCTAAATTTATAAATACATTATACACATCAGTCACATTAGAAAAGGATACACAGAACTGTGCAGAAGTTTCTTTTTTAGTACAAACTTTGTTATAGATGTTTATTTTCTTCTACATTATTGATTCAGTACAAAACCATTTTAGATTCCAAACATTAGTTTTCCAGCACAAAATGAAATGTTCCAGAAAAATGTTTGTATGTCAGTAAAGAAAGCAGCAGATTCCATAAGAGACACTTTTCAGATAAAAACATAATGAAGGCTGCTGGGTTTCGCTGCAGAAATAAGAAGCGAGTCGACAGTCAAAGTCTCCAGAAGAACTGTGGCTGCTTCTGCAAGATGCTCAGTAACACTTCCAGCTCATTTCCTTATAAAACTGCACACACTGCACCTCAGATACTTCTTTATTTATTTAAAGTGAAGGATCGTCACATTAAATACTGACTTTGTTTCCTTTATTACTGTTTACTGCTCTTTATAGGATTTTTTTAAAATGTAGAAACATTTAATTTCATTATTTTTGAAGGTGTCTTTACTCTACAGCATTTCTTTGCATGTGACTAAGACTTTTGCACAGAACTGTATGTGTGTGTGTGTGTGTGTGTGTGTGTGTGTATATATGGATAGATAGATAGATATTTAACTTCTCTCTCTCTCTCTCTTTCTCTTTCTCTCTCTCTCTCTCTCTCTCTCTCTCTCTCTGTGTGTCTCAGCTCTGGTGGATGAAGCAATAGACACTAAGTCTCTGTTAGACGCATCAGAGGAGGCCATTAAACACGACCTGGAGAAGTGTCACGTAGCCATGACCAATCACCAGCCTCAGATGCTGGTTGCCGGGGCGACGAGCATAGCGCGCAGGGCCAATCGCATCGTGCTGGTGGCGAAGCGGGAAGTGGAAAACTCTGAGGAGCCCAAGTTCAGAGAGACGCTGCGGGAGGCGGCCAACGAGCTCAGCGCTTCTATATCACCCATGGTGATGGGGGCCAAGAGTGTGGCCAACAACATACAGGACCCGAGTGAGACACACACACATACACACTCACACACACACACACACTCACACGCACACACACTCACACGCACACACACACGCGCACACACACACACACATAAAGTGAGCACACAGGAGGGTATAGAAGTTTAAATTAAATCTCCTTTTTGTGTCTCTTCCTCTCTCTGTCTCTCTGTTTCTGTCTCTCTCTCTCTGTCTCTCTCCCTCTCTCTCTGTCTCTCTCTCTCTCTCTCTCTCTCTCTCTCTCTGTCTCTCTCTCTCTCTCTGTGTCTCTGTCTCTCTCTCTCTCTCTGTTTCTGTCTCTCTCTCTCTGTCTCTCTCTCTCTCTCTCTGTTTCTGTCTCTCTCTCTCTCTCTCTCTCTCTCTCTCTGTCTCTCTCTCTCTCTCTGTGTCTCTGTCTCTCTCTCTCTCTCTCTCTCTCTCTCTCTCCCACTCTCTCTGTCTCTCTCTCTCTGTTTCTGTCTCTCACTCTCTCTGTCTCTCTCTCTGTGTGTCTCTGTCTCTCACTCTGTCTCTCTTACTCTGTCTCTCTCCCTCTCTCTCTCTCTCTCCCTCTCTCTCCCTCTCTCTCTGTCTCTCTCTCTCTGTTTCTGTCTCTCACTCTCTCTGTCTCTCTCTCTGTGTGTCTCTGTCTCTCACTCTGTCTCTCTTACTCTGTCTCTCTCCCTCTCTCTCTCTCTCTCCCTCTCTCTCCCTCTCTCTCTCTGTCTCTCTCTCCATCTCTCTCTCTCTCTCTCTCTCTCTCTCACAGCTCTACAGAAAGGCTTTATGGACTCGGGTTACAGGATTTTGGCGTCAGTAGCTAAAGTGCGTGAAGCGTTTCAGCCTCAGGAGCCTGAGTTCCCTCCTCCTCCTCCTCCAGACCTCCAGCAGCTCAGCGTGAGTCAAAGAGAGTGACATTCTATCTGAAATCAGACACGTCTGATCTCTAATTCTAAACCCGTTTAACATTTTACTGAAAGTGAAACAATACTACATTTTATTTTTTCCTATAATTTATATATACGTTATTTATAGTTTCTAATCACTAATCCCTAATACGCGATCATTATTCCTCATACCAATCACTAATCCCTCATAACCGATCACTAAACTCTAATACCCGATCACTAATCCCTAAATTCTGCTTCCTATATTTCTGTATCTTTTGTCCCTGACTTCTTGTTTTTGACTTTTTTATTTTTACTTTTTGCTAATACCTAATCACTAAAACCCTAATCCTTAATCTCTAATTTATCTAATTCCTTATTCATGAAAAATAAATCTAATCTGCAAGTACTTGTTTTTCATCCCTAATACATAATCTTTTATTTATAACTCCCTTGTTCCTAATCTCAGATCCTGAAATCCCTAATCAATATTCCTAATCTCTATTACCCAGTCGCTAACCAGAGTGAACTCTTAATCTCTAATATGTAATCTCTAATCTGTTTATTTGTAATCCCTAATAATTAATCTTTAATTCCTAACACCCTTATTCCTAATCACTAATTATTAATCCCTAAACAATAATCCCTAGTTCATAATCCCTAATCACTAGTTCATAATCCCTGATAATTAACTCTTGATTGCTAATTCTTAATCCCGAGTAATAATTACGTTCATCAGTTTATTAGTAAATTGCTCTTCATGCGCTGACCTCACGTGGACCCGCTGGCTCAGTAACGGTGTTGTTTTGTGGTTGTTTCCTGTTAGATTAATGATGAGGGCGCCCCCCCGAAGCCCCCCCTGCCTGAGGGTGAAGTCCCGCCCCCACGGCCGCCGCCTCCTGAGGAGAAAGATGAGGAGTTTCCTGAGCAGAGAGCCGGAGAGATGGTCAGCGAGCCCATGATGGTGGCGGCGCGGCAGCTCCACGACGAGGCGCGCAAGTGGTCCAGCAAGGTGTGTGTGTGAGCGTGTGTGAGCGAACGTGTGTGTGTGAGCGTGTGTGAGCGAACGTGTGTGTGTGAGCGCGAACGTGTGTGTGAGAGCGAACGTGTGTGTGAGCGAGCGTGTGAGTGTGAGAGCGTGTGAGTGTGAGAGCGTGTGAGTGTGAGAGCGTGTGAGTGTGAGAGCGTGTGAGTGTGAGAGCGAGTGAGTGTGAGAGCGAGTGAGTGTGTGAGCGAGTGAGTGTGTGAGAGAGAAATTGTGGGATTTAGCCTGAAGATCAGCATGAAAGGACAAGTCAGAGTGACCTTTATCTTTAACGTGTGTGTGTGTGTGTGTGTGTGTGTGTGTGTGTGTGTGTGTGTGTGTGTAGGGTAATGACATCATCGGCGCGGCGAAGCGCATGGCCCTGCTGATGGCGGAAATGTCTCGGCTGGTGCGAGGGGGCAGCGGAAACAAGCGCGCTCTCATCCAGTGTGCTAAAGACATCGCCAAGGCTTCGGACGAGGTGACACGGCTCGCTAAGGAAGTGGCTAAGCAGTGCACGGATAAACGCATCCGAACCAACCTGCTGCAGGTACACACACACACACACACACACACTCTCACACACTCTCACACACACACACACACACACACACACACACAAATACACACACACTCACACACACTCTCACACTCATAAAGACGTCATTGCAGCTTCAGTTAATAACATGTTGAAGTCTGATTGATGTACTCTCTCTCTCTCTCTCACTGTGTGTGTGTGTGTGTGTGTGTGTGTGTGTGTGTGTGTGTAGGTGTGTGAGCGCATCCCGACCATCAGCACCCAGCTGAAGATTCTCTCCACGGTGAAGGCCACCATGTTGGGACGTACCAACATCAGCGAGGAGGAGTCTGAGCAGGTCAGCTCCAGTGCATCACACGTTAACTATAAAAGAAATCACACACACACACACACACACACACACACACACACACACTCAGTGCAGATTTATTACAAGCAGCATTTGTAACAAACGTGTGTGTGTGTGTGTGTGTGTGTGTGTGTGTGTGTGTGTGTGTGTGTGTAGGCGACGGAGATGTTGGTCCACAACGCTCAGAATCTGATGCAGTCGGTGAAGGAGACGGTGCGCGAGGCCGAGGCAGCGTCCATCAAGATCCGCACGGACGCCGGCTTCACGCTGCGCTGGGTCCGAAAGACCCCCTGGTACCAGTGAGGAGGAGGAAACACACACACACACACACACACACACTCACACACACTCACACACACACTCAGTCCCCCTCAGGTCCAAACCCATCTGATGAGCGACGGTTCCTCTTTCACTTCCTTTTCTATCATTTGTAATAAAATTGCAGTTTTTCACTGAGATCTCGACTGTATGTTTTTATATTTAAATCATTTAACGCTGATTTTTTTCTTACTTTTTTCAATGATGGACCTGTTATTGAATTTTCTAATGTGTCTGAATGTTGTGAAGATCATCAGGATGTTTTTTTTGTCAAGTTTGTGCCAAAAAACACAAAACATGTGCTGATATAAACATCCATAAAAGCGTTATTACGATGATTTAATTACGTTTTCTTACGATATTATCGCAATATTGAATTTAAAAAGCACTACGTTTACTAGGAGCTTGGCAGCGTCTCTCCCTTTTTTTTTTTTTTTTTTTTTTTTTTTAAACTATATTTAAAGTTGCAGTTTGTAACATTTAAACATTTATTCAAAGTAAAATAATTCAATCTTTCAAAGATATTGAGATAAAACTTTTTTTTTCCACGCAGTGAATCTCTGAAAAGCTAGCTTTTTCATTTCAGGCTTCTGTTTACATTTTTTCTTCGTTTCTAGCTCCGCCCCCAGCTGAAACGAATCTGCTTAGCTCCGCCCACTTTTCCTCGAAACATTACAAAGACTGTACTTTTAAACGTTGCTTTAAGAGTCGTCGTGTTGTTTTTCAACTTACGATGCCGCTGCAAATTTGTCCTGAGAAATATATTTCCAGAAAGAATCGAGCAACGATATTATTCGATGTTATCGTTCATGATGATATAATATTGTGTTAGTTATTGAAATATATTGTATTATTGGTTTAATATCGTTATATAATATATTGCAAATATAAAAAACACACACAATATCATGAATGTTCTCAGTAAGGGATAAGATTTTAATGTCTGTGTCCCAAACCGATTATTAAAATAGCAAACTAGTGTGTCTACATGGCTGTGTCCCAAAATGCATACTACTTACTTACTGTAACTATGGTAACCGTAGTGTGTGTGTGTGTGTGTGTGTGTGTGTGTGTGTTCAGTTATGATACTATCTAGTAGGTTAGTATGTGGTATTTGGGACGCAGCCAAATTGTTTTTTTTTTTTAGAAAGCTAATTAAAAGTATTAAATATGTTACTAATATTTACATTTTCACATCACTGTAATTTTTTCCATTTAAAAATTTATTACGTTTAATGTTATGGAATTTCACAGAGCGCAACAGATCGTAGTTAAATATCGTGATGTATCGTACGGCTGATTATCGACACGTGCCTGAGGTTAGTTAGACGTCGGAATATTTCGCGCTGATTTATGGAATTATGGGAACAGAGCGACGGGGATTTTATCTCCTGTGCAAAAGTGGCATTTTATTTGTTTTCTTTGGATTGTTATTTTTTTTATTCTTATATTTGAGGTATTATTTTTAAACTAAACGGCTTTAATCGTAACTCTAATAAGCCTTTGGCTTGGTGCTTTAATAGAGTATTTAACACACACACACACACACACACACGCGCTGTTGATCCTCCTACACGCTCACTGAGCTGAACACACTAATGAACACACTCGTGTGTGTGTGTGAGAGAGTTTATAAAGAGTCTATGCATTTCTCTTTATGGTGATGTTTCTGTTTGTTCTGTCGTTTTTCTGATTATGAACAGTGTGAATGTAAATAAGATCAGTGTGTGATGTACCGCTCGCTCACGTGCCTTATATTAAACCAACACAACACTTCTCAACACCTCCAACTCTCCTCTGTGTGTGTGTGTGTGTGTGTGTGTGTGTGTGTGTGTGTGTGTGTGATTTAAACATGACCCATAGAGATCAGCACAGTAGAAGAAGGGAGGATGAGAGTAAAGAAGGGAGGAATAAAGATGACAGGACAGTAATAAAGAAGGGAGGAAAGGAATAAAGAAGGGAGGAAAGGAATAAAGAAAGGAGGAAAGGAATAAAGAAGGGAAGACAGGAATAAAGAAGGGAGGATGGGAATAAAGAAGGGAGGAAAGGAATAAAGAAGGGAGGAATAAAGAAGGGAGGATGGGAATAAAGAAAGGAGGAAAGGAATAAAGAAGGGAAGACAGGAATAAAGAAGGGAGGATGGGAATAAAGAAGGGAGGAAAGGAATAAATAAGGGAGGAATAAAGAAGGGAAGACAGGAATAAAGAAGGGAGGATGGGAATAAAGAAGGAAAGAATAAAGAAGAGAGGAATAAAGAAGGGAAAACAGGAATAAAGAAGGGAGGAATAAAGAAGGGAGGATGGGAATAAAGAAGGAAAGAATAAAGAAGGGAAGACAGGAATAAAGAAGGGAGGAATAAAGAAGGGAGGATGGGAATAAAGAAGGAAAGAATAAAGGGAGGAATAAATAGGACAGGAATAAAGAAGGGAGGATGAGAATAAAGAAGGGAGGAATAAAGATGACAGGACAGGAATAAAGAAGGGAAGAATAAAGAAGGGAGGACAAGAATAAAGAAGGAAAGACGGGAATAAAGAAGGGAGGAATAAAGGAAGGATGGGAATAATGAAGGTGTTAGAGGAGAGAAGGAGATGAATATACAAGAGAAAGTGAAGAAGAATAAAGAAGGGAGGAATAAAGATGGCAGCACGGGGATAAAGAAAAGAAGAATGGGTTGAAGGAGGAGAGAAGGAGATGAACAGATATGAGAGGAAGTGAAGAAGAATAAAGAAGGTATGAGAGGAATGAAGAAAAGAGAACATCACCCAGCATGAGAGGAAAATCCTGATCCTTCTACTGACATCACTACACACAGCTGGTGTGTGTGTGTGTGTGCGCGCGCGCGCGTGTGTGTGTGTGCGTGTGTGTGTGTTTATGCGCGCGTGTGTGTGTGTGTGTGTGTGTGTGTGTGTTTATGCGCGTGTGTGTGTGAGTGTGTGTGTGAGTGTGTGTGTGTGTGTGTGTGTGTGTGTGGCGCGATGGCTCAGCAGCAGGATGCTCACACAGAGACAGCAGTGTGTAAAACACTCAGGTAAGAGATTAATAAACACACATCACTCACACTGTCCTGCTTCAGTGCTGCTTTAGCATGTGGCTAAAGGGGGAGGAGTCTGAGTGTAGATCGGAGAGACAGAGATCAGATTTTTGCTAGTTAGCATTAGCATTAGCATCACTGAGACTGCACATGCTGTGTCACTTCTGATCTGGACACATACACAGTGTTAAACACGTGATAACATGAGGTCTGAAATCGTAACATGACATGTCTGATCTCTAACAGCACTGAGGTCTGAAATCGTAACATGACACGTCTGATCTCTAACAGCACTGAGGTCTGAAATCGTAACATGACACGTCTGATCTCTAACACAGCACTGAGGTCTGAAATCGTAACATGACACGTCTGATCTCTAACACAGCACTGAGGTCTGAAATCGTAACATGTCACGTCTGATCTCTAACACAGCACTGAGGTCTGAAATCGTAACATGACACGTCTGATCTCTAACACAGCACTGAGGTCTGAAATCATAACATGTCTGATCTCTAACAGCACTGAGGTCTGAAATCGTAACATGTCTGATCTCTAACAGCACTGAGGTCTGAAATCGTAACATGTCTGATCTCTAACAGCACTGAGGTCTGAAATCGTAACATGTCTGATCTCTAACAGCACTGAGGTCTGAAATCATAACATGTCTGATCTCTAACAGCACTGAGGTCTGAAATCGTAACATATCTGATCTCTAACACAGCACTGAGGTCTGAAATCTTAACATATCAACATGTCTGATCTCTAACACAGCACTGAAGTCTGAAATCGTAACATGTCTGATCTCTAACACAGCACTGAAGTCTGAAATCGTAACATGACACGTCTGATCTCTAACACAGCACTGAGGTCTGAAATCGTAACATGACATGTCTGATCTCTAACACAGCACTGAGGTCTGAAATCGTAACATGACATGTCTGATCTCTAACACAGCACTGAGGTCTGAAATCTTAACATATCAACATGTCTGATCTCTAACACAGCATTGAGGTCTGAACTCGTAACATGGCATGTCTGATCTCTAACAACACTGAGGTCTGAAATCATAACATGTCTGATCTTTAACACAGCACTGAGGTCTGAAATCGTAACATGTCTGATCTCTAACACAGCACTGAGGTCTGAAATCGTAACATAACAAGTCTGATCTCTAACACAGCGCTGAGGTCTGAAATCGTAACATAACATGTCTGATCTCTAACAGCACTGAGGTCTGAAATCGTAACATAACATGTCTGATCTCTAACACACAGCCAGGGTGCACATACTTTTGTCAGTAAACAGCATTTTCGGGGGCCAAGCACCCAGACTTCACAGACGCGCTGTAATTGTTGCTGAAACAATCACGGGAAAGCAGAGTTATAACTTCAGGCGAAGGGATTCCAGAGTGATTTGTAGTTTCACTCATGATGTGTAGGTTTTGACCAGTAGGTGGCGGTGGCATGAAATTTGTCTCAGGTCAGTTAGCCTCAGGTCCTGGTCCTGAAGATGCCTACCAAGTTCTGTGTCAGTGTGCAGAGTCGTTGCTGAGATACAGCCTCACTTCCTGTTTGGCGGCGTCGCTGTCAGATTCGTTGGCCAATTACGGACAAACCCTTTGGATTATTCAAAATTCTTTTGAAATTTTGTGAGGCTTACTCTGAAGATGACCTGTGAAAAAATTTGTAGGAGAAGCAGCGAAAAAACAGTTTTTGACAAAATCCAAGATGGCGGAAAATCTAGTTAGGTGGAAATTGACGTGATCGGGTGCGTTGAACTCGACTCTGCGGGGAATCCTGGGATGGCTGGCTTTTAAATTTTGGACACATGGTTCAAAAGTTATGATCATAAACGTACTTCCAAATTAGACCCAAATTTGACCAGATGGTGGCGCTAGAGCGTTGGCATAACTTGGCCCAAATTTGGTCAGAATGTACCTTAAACCCTCCGCGATCAGTGTGACACATTTCCCAACTTTTTACCAGACGGTTCTGTGGACTGCTATAGACACCACAGAAGAAGAAGAAGAAAAAGAAGAAGAAGAAAACATAGAATAACAATACGGTGCATCTTCGGTGCTTGGCCCCCTAATTAAAGAAGAAGTAGAATAACAACAACAACAACAACAATAATAACAATAACAATAATAACAATAATAATAATAATAATAATAATAATATACAATTTCAGGAATATGTAAATAAATAGAAATAATTTATAAATAAAGTAAGTAAATAATAAATATAGAAAATTAGTGAAATACATAAAGGTAAAATTCATAAACAAAGACAAACATAATAATAATAATAATAATAATAATAATAATAATGATGATTTTGCCATTTATAAAAAAAAGTTAATACTTTTATTTATTTTTATTTATTTAATTTTTACAGATCTGTTCTTCTCAATCTTGTTCTTCATTTTGCTTTTTATTTTATTTATTTATTTATTTTTTTTTTAATTTATCGCGTGATTATTTCAGACTGAACATTGCTTCCACCAATCAAATTCCGATATAATCGCCTTGCCTTCTCGGTGTCTCCGCCCACCCGTTGATGTTAGCCAATCAGCTGTGGCGGTGGTTGCGAGGGCGTTTCCGGTTTCGCTGACGTTTCCGCGAGGCCATTGCACAGCACGCGCTGCTCCCGCTGCTGTCACAGCCTGTTGCTCTCCGAGTGTGGTTCCGGCGCGCGCGGCCGTTCTGTCCCACAGGTTCTGACCCGCTTCCGTTCTGACGTCATGCCCACAGCCAGGTGAGTTACCTAGCGACCGAGAGAACAGCTGGAGGAGAGGAAAAACATTACAAAATGGCGGAGTTTATTTACATACAGAGTGCGTTTAATAAACAGCCGCTGTGTGTGTGTGTGTGTGTGTGTGTGTGTGGTGGTTGGCTGTTTTGTGGAGACTAGTTTAAGCTTCATGGAGTGAATTTGTCAATGAAAGTGTGTGTGTGTGTGTGTGTGTGTGAGAGTGTGTGAGTGTGTCTAAGTAAGTGAGAAAAGCCTTTAGTCAGCACTAAGCCATGTGTTCGACATTGACATGTGAGACCCCCCTGGAACCTGACACACACACACACACACACACACACACACACACACACACACACACACCGTACATGATTTACACACATGTGGTATGTCTCCCTCTTTTCTGTGTAAAATAATTCAATGCAATTTCAGATTTATTGACATGGAAAGTGAAATGAAATGGGCGTGTCTAAGTGCTCAGTGCTGGCAGAGGTGAAGTGCTCCTTCTCTCTCTCTCTCTCTCTCTCTCTCTCTCGTCAGACGGTTTTTCTGCCTTGCTTTGATCATTAATGGTGAAATACGTCCAGAGCGCTGTCATTTCCTGTCAGGTGTTCATTAGAGAGACAGCGTACGCTAGACTTGGGTCACACAGTGTCACTTGGTACCATGTTGGTACTGGAGCAATTTAGGAGGATGAGTAAATGAGGGTGATACCGATCCGATACCCATTTTCAGTAGGAATGTAGGTACGAGTGTCGGTACGAGTGTCAGTACGAATGTAACTACGAATGTAGGTATGAGTGTCGGTACGAGTGTCGGTACGAATGTAACTACGAATGTAGGTATGAGTGTCAGTACGAGTGTCGGTACGAGTGTCGGTACGAGTGTAGGTACGAGTGTCGGTACAAGTATCGATGCGCCCTTAGTAATTGCAGTACTGATGCTCACTGTGTGTTATTCTCTCTCTCTCTCATACATTCTCTCTCTCTCTCTCTCTCTCTCTCACACACACATTCTCTCTCTCTCTCTCTGTCTCTCTCTCTCTCTCTCTCTCACATTCTCTCTCTCTCTCCCTCTCTCTCTCTGTGTCTCTCTCTCTCTCTCTCACATTCTCTCTCTCTCTCTCTCTCTCTCTCTCTCCCTCTCTCTCTCTGTGTCTCTCTCTCTCTCACACATTCTCTCTCTCTCTCTCTCTCTCCCTCTCTCTCTGCAGTGAGAACGCTCTGTTCGGGATGGGTAATCCCCTGCTGGACATCTGTGCCGTAGTGGACAAAGACTTCCTGGACAAGTAAGTGAAACAGCCATCGTCTCTTTAGGACGCATTATTTTGTCCTGAGGTGGAGTTTGTGGCTTCCAGGCCTGGACTTCCTCGTGTCTAAGTGTGGGCTTCCGGCATCGATCAGGAGACTGCTGGCTTCCTGCTGGCTCATTGTGCCCGCTCCGAGGCTTCTTGTGTCTCAGCAGGCGCTTCGTGCAGCCCGGTTGGGTTTTCTTCCCCGAAATAAGGATTTCTGCGTGCAAATGGGGCTTTTTCTGACCAAGTGGAGGTTTTTTGCCCAAGGAACCAAATCATGGGCTTCTTAAGTGTGGGATTCTCATGCTAAACTGTTTTTCTCTATCAAACTTCAGGCTTTTTCTTTCTTCAGTCTCCATTATTCACATAGGACAGACTTTAGACAAGATTAAAATGACTAAATATCACAGTGTAACTGATTACCGTGTGTGTGTGTGTGTGTGTGTGTGTGTAGGTATGGCCTGAAGCCTAATGATCAGATCCTGGCAGAGGAGAAGCACAAAGCACTGTGAGTATGACTGCAAAGTTTAGAAATGTAGACAAAAGCTTAAAAATAAGCTAGGGTTACTGTTAATTACCCTAACCCCTAAGCACTAAGCACTAACCCCTAAGCACTAACCCCTAACTCCCCAAGCACTAACCCCCAAGCACTAACCCCTAAGCACTAACCCCTAAGCACTAACCCCTAAGCACTAACCCCTAAGCACTAACCCCTAAGCACTAAGCACTAACCCCTAAGCACTAACCCCTAACTCCCCAAGCACTAACCCCCAAGCACTAACCCCCAAGCACTAACCCCTAAGCACTAAGTACTAACCCTTAAGCACTAACCCCTAAGCACTAAGTACTAACCCTTAAGCACTAACCCCTACCTCCTAAGCACTAACCCCTAAGCACTAACCCCTAAGCACTAACCCCTAAGCACTAACCCCTAAGCACTAACCCCTAAGCACTAACCCCTAAGCACTAAGTACTAACCCTTAAGCACTAACCCCTACCTCCTAAGCACTAACCCCTAAGCACTAACCCCCAAGCACTAACCCCCAAGCACTAACCCCCAAGCACTAACCCCTAAGCACTAACCCCTAAGCACTAACCCCTAACTCCCCAAGCACTAACCCCCAAGCACTAACCCCCAAGCACTAACCCCCAAGCACTAACCCCCAAGCACTAAGTACTAACCCTTAAGCACTAACCCCTACCTCCTAACCCCTACCTCCTAACCCCTACCTCCTAAGCACTAACCCCTAAGCACTAACCCCTAAGCACTAACCCCTAAGCACTAAGTACTAACCCTTAAGCACTAACCCCTACCTCCTAAGCACTAACCCCTAAGCACTAACCCCTAAGCACTAACCCCTAAGCACTAACCCCTAAGCACTAAGTACTAACCCTTAAGCACTAACCCCTACCTCCTAACCCCTACCTCCTAACCCCTACCTCCTAACCCCTACCTCCTAAGCACTAACCCCTAAGCACTAACCCCTAAGCACTAACCCCTAAGCACTAACCCCTAAGCACTAAGTACTAACCCTTAAGCACTAACCCCTACCTCCTAAGCAATAACCCCTAAGCACTAAGCACTAACCCCTACCTCCTAAGCACTAACTTCTAACCCCTACCTCCTAAGCACTAACCCCTAACTCCCCAAGCACTAACCCCTAACCCCTACCTCCTAAGCACTAACCCCTAAGCACTAACCCCTAAGCACTAACCCCTAACCCTTAAGCACTAACCCCTACCTCCTAAGCACTAACCTTTAGTGCCATGTGTTGTTTAGAAAAACCTACAGAAATGTTAAAGTTTTCAGTTATATTTTCCAATAAATATCTAGTATAATTTGATGTATAACAAGAAAACAGGAGGAGAAATAAGGCGTTCTGTACAATGAAAGATTTGGTGAGTGTAACAGTATAAAAGTATACAGTAGTGTGAGAAACACTGCCACCTGCTGGAGCAGAGCAGAACAATTACACAGCAGTCTCATTAATAACAACAATAATAATAATAAATGTTTAATTTATACACAACATAAAAACCTCATATAATGGTAATGAAGAGTCCTGCTGATTGTGTGTGTGTGTGTGTGTGTGTGTGTGTTCCAGGTTCGATGAGCTTGTGAAGAAGAGTAAAGTGGAGTACCATGCAGGCGGCTCGACGCAGAACTCTGTTAAAGTAGCGCAGGTGAGTCTCTCTGTGGCTGTTAAAGGAAATTAATCAGCGACGGCGTGGTGTGATGAAGCGGAGTTACTGTTACCGCTCTGAAGTGGATTATTTTCCTCTAACAGCACGTCCTCAAGTGTTTTATTCCTCTTACGCCACAGCAATTTACCAGCAATTCAAATCTTTTAATTATTACAAATGACACATCATACTTTTTTTCCGTTTATAGTTACATTTAACGTGGAACGCCGGTGAAACAAGTTAGTTCCTGTTCTCACTTACGTTATAGCAGCTACAAACAGTCGTTCTCAGTTTCTAAAACAACAAAACGCAGCTTGTTGCGCATGTTACCGAGAAACCGCAAAGAAGCGTAAACTCCTCTGTCCTGCTGAAGATGTCGGAAAATTTAAAGTTACAGCTTTACCTCTGACTGCTACAAAGCACTGACACTGGAGACTCCTTCCATCCATGTTACAAACACACCTAAAAACAAGTCGCTGTGAATGAGCTGTTGCTATAGAAACAATAACGTATTTGATCGAACGCATTAATATAAACCTGCGCTACTGTCAGAGCTGCTGTTATAGACAATTAATCAACACCTTCTGACCAATCACAATCCAGTAATAGTCCGTGTGTGTGTGTGTGTGTGTGTGTGTGTGTGTGTGTGTGTGTGTGTGTTCAGTGGATGATCCAGGAGCCCCACAAGGTGGCGACGTTTTTTCGGCTGTATAGGGAAAGATCACTTTGGGGAGATCCTGAAGCAGAAAGCGGCTGAAGCTCACGTGGACGCTCATTATTACGAGCAGAACGAACAACCGACAGGAACCTGCGCAGCCTGCATCACCGGGGACAACAGGTCTCACACACACACACACACACACACACACACAGGTCATTACACTCCAGTTATATAGTTTCACCATAATGTTACACCTGTTACACTGTACCTAATTTTAGCTCTCGTGTGTGTGTGTGTGTGTGTGTGTGTGTGTGTGTGTGTGTGTGTGTAGGTCTCTAGTTGCTAACCTGGCAGCTGCAAACTGTTACAATAAGGAGAAACATCTGGATCTGGAGAGCAACTGGAGCCTGGTGGAGAAAGCGAGAGTCTACTACATCGCTGTGAGACACACACACACACACACACACACACACACTCTCTCTCTCTACAGTCAACATTAGCTTCAGAGTATCTTAGGTAATATGGTGATGAAACAATTGCGGTAGTGTAACAAACTGTGGGTGTGTGTGTGTGCGTCTGTGTGTGCGTCTGTGTGTGCGTCTGTGTGTGCGTCTGTGTGTGCGTGTGTGTGTGTGTGTGTGTGTGTGTGTGTGTGTAGGGCTTCTTCCTGACCGTATCTCCGGACTCGGTGTTGAAGGTGGCCAGACACGCGAGTGCCCACAACAAGATCTTCGGCCTGAACCTGTCGGCTCCCTTCATCAGTCAGTTCTTCAAAGAGCCGCTGATGAGCGTCATGCCCTACGTCGACATCCTGTTCGGCAACGAGACGGTGTGTGTGTGTGTGTGTGATGAGTTAATTTTGATATATTTGGACATATTAGACACACTACTGTCCTGCTACTGACATCGTAATTAGAGTTGTATTATTTAAAATTATTTGTTGTTTTATTTTTTATTCATTATTCTTCATTTTCACCTTTATGCATTTCTTATTTTTCTGTATTCATTTATACATTAATTGTTGTATTTTTTTATTATTTTGATATTTTTCTAATAATAATAATAATATTTCTAATAATAATTAATGTGTTTGTATTTATTATTTTAAATATTTCATTCGTTTTTTTAAATATGTAATCTTTTTGTTTTGCAGGAAGCAGCTGCGTTTGCAAAGGAGCAGGGATTTGAGGTGAATGTGCACACACACACACACACACACACACACACACACACACACACGGCTGATGACTGAGAGACTATCCGGAGTTGACACTTTGTACACTTTACGCTCCAAACCACACACCACAATACTAAATCATAATACAAGATCAAAGCAACCACAACACAGCTTTCTTGGTTACCATGACAACCGTCTGATGCTAATAATACACCTGAAACTTCATCACACCTCACCCCGGGCTGCTGTGGTTACACTAGACATGACAAAGACACACTTTATTAGGGTATGTGTAGTCTGAGTGCAGCCTAGCACAGGCCAGAACGCAAATGTGTGTGTGTGTGTGTGTGTGTGTGTGTGTGTGTGTGTGTGTGTGTGTGTGTGTGTGTGTGTGTGTAGGCGGATGATATCGAAGAGATTGCGCGCAGAGTGCAGCTCCTCCCCAAAGTGAACAAGAACAGACAGAGGATCGTGGTGTTCACTCAGGGACAGTATGATACGGTCGCCACTGTGGGTACGACACACACACACACACACACACACACACATACACACACACACACACACACACACTGTGGAACACATCCAGCACTCACACTGATAACCCCTTAATATTGCTGATATTCACTTTAAGACTACATTCTAAAATAAGACACATTCTCCCAGCGCTCCCAAAAGGGTTACAGTGATTCACACTGCTTACTGTTACTCTGGCAAAAACACACACACACACACACACACACACACAAAACATTAACTTCCTTATGTAGATAATAGCATTTCTTCTGAAAAACATTTGGGGCAAAAATAGTGAAACTCTAAAGACTATTTATTATAAATGCAAAACAGGTTTTTAATTTACTCTCAGTCTCTAAAAATTCTCATGATAACCATTTCTCTCTCTCTGTCTCTCTCTGTCTCTCTCTCTGTGTCTCTCTCTGTCTCTCTCTCTCTCTCTCTCTCTCTCTCTCTCTCTCTGTCTCTCTCTGTCTCTCTCTCTGTGTCTCTCTCTGTCACTCTCTCTCTCTCTCTCTGTGTCTCTCTCTCTCTTCCTCCCTCTCTGTCTCTCTCTCTCTGTCTCTCTGTCTTCTCTCTCTCTGTCTCTCTCTGTCTCTCTGTCTTCTCTCTCTCTGTCTCTCTCTGTCTCTCTGTCTTCTCCCTCTCTGTCTCTCTCTCTCTGTGTCTCTCTCTCTCTTCCTCCCTCTCTGTCTCTCTCTCTCTGTCTCTCTGTCTTCTCTCTCTCTGTCTCTCTCTCTGTGTCTCTCTGTGTCTCTCTCTCTGTCTCTCTCTCTGTCTCTCTCTCTGTCTCTCTCTCTGTCTCTCTCTCTCTCTGTCACTCTCTCTCTCTCTCTGTGTCTCTCTCTGTGTCTCTCTCTCTGTGTCTCTCTCTCTCTTCCTCCCTCTCTGTCTTCTCTCTCTCTGTCTCTCTCTCTCTGTCTCTCTGTCTTCTCTTTCTCTGTCTCTCTCTCTGTCACCCTCTCTCGCTGTCTCTCTCTCTCTCTCTCTCTCTCTCTCTCTCTCTCTCTCTTCCTCTCCCTCTCTCTCTCTCTCTCTCTCCCTCTCCCTCTCCCTCTCCCTCTCTCTCTCCCTCTCCCTCTCCCTCTCCCTCTCCCTCTCCCTCTCCCTCTCTCTCTCTCTCTCCCTCTCCCTCTCCCTCTCCCTCTCCCTCTCCCTCTCTCTCTCTCTCTCTCTCTCTCAGGTGAGAAGGTGACGAGGTTCCCGGTGTTGGATATTGATCAGAATGATATTGTGGACACTAACGGAGCAGGAGACGCTTTTGTAGGAGGTGAATAATTGACTTTCTCTTTGCGTATGACTGTGTGTGATCTGTCCTGATCCTGATCCTGATCTATATTCCTGTTTAATATAATGTACATAATGATATAAAGCCAGCGTTACAGCTGTAAGCCAGTGTCTACAGAAGACTGAAGGTCGGTAATGAATCAGAAACTCTGAAACCAAAACTGTTTCCGAAGGTCCAGATTGTGATTCTGACTCAAAGTGACGTTAATGTGGCTCTGTTACTATTAAAAATGTCCTGTACTAGAACTTGTGCATCAAACCCATCTGAGGTTACACAAATAACTTTCAAAATATAACTAAAATACTTTTAAATATATATATATATATATATATATATATATATATATATATATATAGTAATGATAATAAATATAGCTCCTAATAGTAAATATAGCTGCAAACAGCGATTAAGGGGGCCAAGCACTTTTGCCCCTACTCCTTGGAGTGCAAAGGAGCAAGACTATAAGCCATTGACTATAAGCACTTGTTTCCAAGGAGATAGACTATCAAAACATCAGGCAAAACATCAGTCCGTTGCTAAGATACTGCCCCACTTCCTGTTTTCAGGAGCACACCCAAATTGCAAAAGAACTCGAAGCTTGCTTGTTAACTTTAGATCATGTTGCTAAACATATAGTATGTTGACAAGTTTGGCATCAGTATGTAAAAGTGTTGCTGAGATATGCTCTTATCTCCTGTTTGGTGACTCAACCGTCAAATTTATTTACACGTTATGGACGAAAGATCATGCATGTCAAAAATCCAAGAAACAAGTTGTGTTGATGTTGGTTTCACGAAGCTGTGATCAAAAATTCCGTGATGATTGGACAAAATTGATAGGAGAAGAAGCAAAAGAGAATTTTTTGTTATTTTGCAAAATTGCAGAGTGTCTGTTTGAGGAACCATAAATCTGTTACATCAGAAATTATAGCGCCACCTGCAGGTTATTTACTCATCTATAAAGTTTGGTTAGAATACGTCACACTGTTGCCGAGATATGCCCTCACTTCCTGTTTGGCAACTTCACAATCAAATGTGTTTGCATGCTATGGACAAACTGTCCATGATATCAAAAATCTGAGATATGTGTTTTGTTTGAGATGGTCTCACAATGCTGTGATCCACATTTAATGATGATTGGACAAAATTTGTAGGAGGAGAAGTGAAAAAGACTGAAATGGCCAGAAAAGCAGTTCAATCTAATCAGCCAATCATGTGGCAGCAGCATAAAATCATGCAGATGCAGGTCATGAGCTTCAGTTAATGTTCACATCAAACATCAGCATGAAGAAACAGTGTGATCTCTGTGACTTTAACCGTGGCATGGTTGCTATTGTAGCTCATCCACCTCAAGGTTTGATGTGTTGTGCGTTCTGAGATGCTTTTCAGCTCACCACGGTTGTAAAGAGTGATTATTTGAGTTACTATAGACTTCCTGTCTGGCAGCTCAGACCAGTCTGGTCTTTCTCCTCTGATCTCTCTCATTAACACGGTGTTTCAGCTGCAGATCCTCAGCTCACTGGATGTTTTTTGTGTTTCGCACCATTCTGTGTAAACTCTAGAGACTGTTGTGTGTGTGAAAATCCCAGCAGGAGATCAGCAGGTTCTGAAAAACTCAAACCAGCGCATCTGACACCAACAACCATGTCACGGATAAAGTCACAGAGATCACACTGTTTCTTCATTCTGATGTTTGATGTGAACATTAACTGAAGCTCTTGATCTGTATCTGCACTGTGCTGCTGCTGCTACATGATTGGCTGATTAGATAACTGCATGAATGTGCAGGTGTACAGGTGTTCCTAATAAAGTGGATGGTTAGTGTATGTCCATATTTGCTCTTTTGTTGGTGCTAGAGGGGTTGGGAGGTGTACACCAAAACTGCTCTGAGACTGTCTTCTGTCACTGTGCTAAATTTTAATAAAAAGCGTATGAAGCGTTCTCTGGGCTGCTGTAAGATTTCAGTGGAGCAGGAAACAAACTCTGCAGTTTGCTCTAATGCTTGAAGAGCAGCGCCACCTAGAGGACTGTACAGCAGACTGTACCTTTCCAATTTTTTTCCAATCTCCTCTGATGTTTTCTACTGAAATTCTACTGAAGTTTGGTTTTATTTCCAACTAATATAAGCAAATAAGAAATTAAAGTCTATTTTTGTGGTTTTGTTTTCATGTTTTTCACTGGGAAATGAAATAAAAATAATACCATGATGATGTATATGATGTTTTTTAAATACCTACCAGAGCAGGGTGACGTACAGCTTGGTATTTACTTTGTTTAATAAAAGATAAATAATGGAATTTGGGATAACGGGAGTCCAGATATTGGGGTTTGAGTGTCCAGATATATGGCTAAACACCAAAACTCCATATTTCTGTGTGTGTGTGTGTGTGTGTTTCAGGGTTCCTCTCTGAGCTGGTTCAGGAGAAATCCCTGGAGCAGTGTATCCATGCAGGTCACTACGCCGCGAACGTCATCATCCGACGCTCTGGATGCACCTTCCCTGAGAAACCAGACTTCCATTAACATACCTCGCTCGCTCTCTCTCTCTCTCTCTCTGTCTCACTCTCTCTCTCTCTCTCTCTCTCTCTCTCTCTCTCTCTCAATCCACCTCTTTCTCATACATCTTAAGCGACATGACTCGCGTGCCTCTACTTTTGTTTACAGTTGCTTCCAGGGCATTCTTAAGCAAAAAAAAAAAAAAAAAACTGCTATAATGACTTAAACTTGTTCGGTTGAGAACAGTGCAGCGAACAGCACTTCCTGAGCCTCCGCTACGTATCAGTGACAGGAAGTGATGCGTGAGCTCTGATTTTACACTCATACAAGTCTTGGAGAAAGAGACAAAGATGAACGCAGGTCTTTTTTTATTAGGTCCAAATGAGATAATGCAGCTCTGGTCGTATAAATCTCTGGAAATGATGCGATAAGGCATTGTTATGTCTGTGATGTAACTTTATTAACTGGAGTGTTTTAAAGTCTTTGTTATTAGCTTAGCAGTGTATATGTGTTTGTTTCTTGCAGCACACCAAACTCAAAAAAACACGCACAAGTGTTAAATATGCATGATGTACATCTTACACTGTCTTACAGTCGTGCACATACACTCTATATATATATATACACACACATACGTATGCACACACACTCCAATAAAGAAGTCATTATTATTCCTGTGTCACTTCTGCATTCGATGTGTGTGTGTGTGTGTGCGTGTGTGTGTGTGTGTGTGTGTTGCTGAACATTCCTTCTGTATTGCACATTGAAGTATTTTGGCCTAAACACACACCTCATTCAGTGTATCAGCTCATTACCATGTAACATGTAAGATCTGTGTTTTAGTGAGTGTTAGAGCCACACTGTGACCAGAATACCACTCCTAGGGAGAGTAGTGTGACTAGGTGGAGTATAGTGTGAGTAGGTGGAGTATAATGTCTGTAGTTTGAGTAGTATGAATGTAGGGTGAGTATAGTGTGACTAGTTGGAGTATAAAGTGTGTAGTATGAGTAGGATGACTAGGTGGAGTACAGTGTCAGTAGTGTTAGTAGTGTGACTAGGTGGAGTATAATGTCTGTAGTGTGAGTATAGTGTGAGTAGGTGGACTATAATGTCTGTGATGTGAGTAGTATGAATGTAGGGTGAGTATAGTGTGACTAGTTGGAGTATAAAGTGTAGTATGAGTAGGATGACTAGGTGGAGTATAAAGTGTGTAGGCTGAGTATAGTGTGGCTATGTGGAGTATAAAGTGTAGGGTGAGCAGGGTTGGTGTAGGCTGAGTATAGTGTGGCTAGGTGGAGTATAAAGTGTGTAGTATGAGGGTAGTGTGAGTATAGTGTGAGGAAGTGGAATATAAAGTGTGTATGGTGAGTAGTATTAGTGTAGGCTGAGTATAGTGTGGCTAGGTAGAGTATGAAATGTGTAGTATGTGTGTAGGCTGTGTATAGTGTGGCTAGGTGGAGTATAAAGTGTCTAGGCTGAGTAAAGTGTGACTAGGTGGAGTGTAAAGTGTGTAGTATGAGGGTAGCCCGAGTACAGTGTGTGTAGGGTGAGTGTAGTGTGGCTAGTATGAGGGTAGGCTGAGTACAGTGTGGCTAGGTGGAGTATAAAGTGTGTAGTATGTGTGTAGGCTGAGTATAGTGTGGCTAGGTGGAGTATAAAGTGTGTAGTATGTGTGTAGGCTGAGTATAGTGTGGCTAGGTGGAGTATAAAGTGTGTAGTATGTGTGTAGGCTGAGTATAGTGTGGCTATGTGGGGTATAAAGTGTGTAGTATGAGGGTAGGCTGAGTACAGTGTGTGTAGTGTGAGTATAGTGTGAGTAGGTGGAGTATAAAGTGTGTAGGGTGAGTATAGTGTGAGTAAATTATTAAATTATTATTTAATGAAATAAGTATTCAATAAAGAAATATTTATCTACGTAAAAATTTACACCTACCATACAGGTCACTTTGTAGTGCATCTGTTGCTCCATCCGTGAAAAGGGAGCACCATTAATGTAGGTACAAGACTTAAATGACTGAATAAACGTGCAACTCGGTGTACATTCTAGCACAGATACATGGACATACATGGGAAACGTTAACTAGCTAGCTGCAATGTCAGTAAATGATAAAATATTGATTTAAAGCGAATTGCACTCGTAACGAACTGACAGGAATTCATCTGACAGGAATTCTTTATTGTTGGTGTTATTGTTTGGTCCTCTCAGTACCGTCTGCAGTCTGTGTGTGTGTGTGTTCACTCCTCTGCTCCAGAAGGAAGGCATCGAGCTCCCTCAGCTGCTTCAGGAAGCCCCAGTTAGGGATGATCTGTCTGTGGCGCTTCACCTGCTCGATGGCCTCCACCAGCGTCATCTTTTCCTCAATCATCAGGTAGGCGAGGACCAGTGTAGCCGAGCGACTGCGTCCCATTACACAGTGTACTAGCAGCTTGTCTGAAACACAGGAAGGAACCAAGGAGAGGGAGCGAGACAGAGAAGGGGACAGATAGAGTGGTGTGCAGGGTAGAGTGCAAGAAGTAAAATACTGTATACAGGTGAGAAGCTAACACAGGTAAGCAAGAAGTGTGTATTAACTATAGAACACAGATATGTAAATGTAGTGTGAGTGTAAAGTGAGTGTGGTCAGAGGGTAGGGTGAGTATAGTGTGAGTGGTTAGAGTGTAGGATGAGTATAGTGTGAGTGTGGACAGAGGGTAGGGTGAGTATAGTGTGAGTGTGGACAGAGGGTAGGGTGAGTATAGCGTGAGTGTGGTTAGAGTGTAGGGTGAGTATAGTGTGAGTGTGGTTAGAGTGTAGGGTGAGTATAGTGTGAGTGTGGTTAGAGTGTAGGGTGAGTATAGTGTGAGTGTGGTTAGAGTGTAGTGTGAGTATAGTGTGAGTGCGGTCAGAGGGTAGGGTGAGTATAGTGTGAGTGTGGTTAGAGTGTAGGGTGAGTATATTGTGAGTGTGGTTAGAGTGTAGGGTGAGTATAGTGTGAGTGCGGTCAGAGGGTAGGGTGAGTATAGTGTGAGTGTGGTTAGAGTGTAGGGTGAGTATATTGTGAGTGTGGTCCGAGTGTAGGGTGAGTATAGTGTGAGTGTGGTTAGAGTGTAGGGTGAGTATATTGTGAGTGTGGTCCGAGTGTAGGGTGAGTATAGTGTGAGTGTGGTTAGAGTGTAGGGTGAGTATAGTGTGAGTGTGGTTAGAGTGTAGGGTCAGTATATTGTGAGTGTGGTCAGAGTGTAGTGTGAGTATAGTGTGAGTGTGGTTAGAGTGTAGGGTGAGTATAGTGTGAGTGTGGTCAGAGTGTAGTGTGAGTATAGTGTGAGTGTGGTTAGAGTGTAGTGTGAGTATAGTGTGAGTGGTCAGAGTGTAGGTGAGTATAGTGTGAGCGTGGTCAGAGTGTAGGGTGAGTATAGTGTGAGTGTGGTCAGAGTGTAGGATGAGTATAGTGTGAGTGTGGACAGAGTGTAGGGTGAATATAGTGTGAGTGTCGACAGAGTGTAGTGTGAGTATAGTGCGAGTGTGGTCAGAGTGTAGGGTGAGTATAGTGTGAGTGTGGTCAGAGTGTAGGGTGAGTATAGTGTGAGTGTGGTCAGAGTGTAGTGTGAGTATAGTGTGAGTATAGTGCGAGTGTGGTCAGAGTGTAGGGTGAGTATAGTGTGAGCGTGGCCAGAGTGTAGCGTGAGTATAGCGTGAGTGCGGACAGAGTGTAGGATGAGTATAGTGTTAGTGCGGACAGAGGGTAGGGTAAGTATAGTGTCAGTGTGGTCGGAGTGTAGTGTGAGTATAGTGCGAGTGTGGTCAGAGTGTAGTGTGAGTATAGTGTGAGCGTGGTCAGAGTGTAGGGTGAGTATAGTGTGAGTGTGGACAGAGGGTAGGGTGAGTATAGTGTGAGTGTGGACAGAGTGTAGGGTGAGTATAGTGTTAGTGTGGACAGAGTGTAGTGTGAGTATATTGTGAGTGTGGTCAGAGTGTAGTGTGAGTATAGTGTGAGTGTGGTTAGAGTGTAGGGTGAGTATAGTGTGAGTGTGGTCAGAGTGTAGTGTGAGTATAGTGTGAGTGCAGTCAGAGTGTAGTGTGAGTATAGTGCGAGTGCGGTCAGAGTGTAGGGTGAGTATAGTGTTAGTGTGGTCAGAGTGTAGTGTGAGTATAGTGTGAGTGTGGTTAGAGTGTAGGGTGAGTATAGTGTGAGTGTGGTCAGAGTGTAGGTGAGTATAGTGTGAGCGTGGTCAGAGTGTAGTGTGAGTATATTGTGAGTGTGGTCAGAGTGTAGTGTGAGTATAGTGTGAGTGTGGTTAGAGTGTAGGGTGAGTATAGTGTGAGTGTGGTCAGAGTGTAGTGTGAGTATAGTGTGAGTGTGGTTAGAGTGTAGTGTGAGTATAGTGTGAGTGGTCAGAGTGTAGGGTGAGTATAGTGTGAGCGTGGTCAGAGTGTAGGGTGAGTATAGTGTGAGTGTGGTCAGAGTGTAGGATGAGTATAGTGTGAGTGTGGTTAGAGTGTAGGGTGAGTATAGTGTGAGTGTGGTCAGAGTGTAGGGTGAGTATAGTGTGAGTGTGGTCAGAGTGTAGGGTGAGTATAGTGTGAGTGTGGTCAGAGTGTAGGGTGAGTATAGTGTGAGTGTGGTCAGAGTGTAGGGTGAGTATAGTGTGAGTGTGGTCAGAGTGTAGGGTGAGTATAGTGTGAGTGTGGTCAGAGTGTAGGGTGAGTATAGTGTGAGTGTGGTCAGAGTGTAGTGTGAGTATAGTGTGAGCGTGGTCAGAGTGTAGTGTGAGTATAGTGTGAGTGTGGTTAGAGTGTAGTGTGAGTATAGTGTGAGTGTGGTTAGAGTGTAGGGTGAGTATAGTGTGAGTGTGGTCAGAGTGTAGGTGAGTATAGTGTGAGCGTGGTCAGAGTGTAGGGTGAGTATAGTGTGAGTGTGGTCAGAGTGTAGGGTGAGTATAGTGTGAGTGTGGTTAGAGTGTAGGGTGAGTATAGTGTGAGTGTGGTCAGAGTGTAGGGTGAGTATAGTGTGAGTGTGGTCAGAGTGTAGGGTGAGTATAGTGTGAGTGTGGTTAGAGTGTAGGGTGAGTATAGTGTGAGTGCGGTCAGAGTGTAGTGTGAGTATAGTGTGAGTGTGGTTAGAGTGTAGGGTGAGTATAGTGTGAGTGTGGTCAGAGTGTAGTGTGAGTATAGTGTGAGTGTGGTTAGAGTGTAGGTGAGTATAGTGTGAGTGTGGTCAGAGTGTAGTGTGAGTGTGGTTAGAGTGTAGGGTGAGTATAGTGTGAGTGTGGTCAGAGTGTAGGATGAGTATAGTGTGAGTATAGTGTGAGTGCGGTCAGTGTGTAGGGTGAGTATAGTGTTAGTGTGGTCAGAGTGTAGTGTGAGTATAGTGTGAGTGTGGTCAGAGTGTAGGATGAGTATAGTGTTAGTGCGGACAGAGGGTAGGGTGAGTATAGTGTTAGTGCGGTCAGAGTGTAGGGTGAGTATAGTGTGAGTATAGTGTGAGTGTAGTGTCAGTGTGGTCAGTGTGTAGGGTGAGTATAGTGTGAGCATGGTTAGAGTGTAGTGTGAGTATAGTGTGAGTGTGGTCAGTGTGTAGGTGAGTATAGTGTGAGCGTGGTCAGAGTGTAGGGTGAGTATAGTTGAGTGTGGTTAGAGTGTAAGTGTCAGTGTGGACAGAGTGAACGGTTCTGCACAGTGTGAGTAGTGTAAGTTTAGAGTGAGTATATTGTGATCATAGTGTGATTTGTGTGAGTGTAAAACAATCAGTGTAAGGTGAACAAAATGAGTAGAGTGAGTATAGTGTGAGTGTGGTCAGAGTGTAGGATGAGTATAGTGTGAGTGTGGTCAGAGTGTGGGATGAGTAGAGAATGAATGAAGGAGAGTGTAGAACGACCAGTGCAAGGTGAAATGTTAGAATGAGTATAGTGTGAGTGTAGTGTGAGCACTATGACTGTAGGCTGAGCATAATGAGTGTAGGGTGAGTGTAATGTGAGGTTTCTAGTGTGTATCATGAAGTTTCTTACTCTGTGCATTACTCAGGACACGTCTCATATACTCAGCCATAGTGAAGAAGTGCACACTGATGTTGAATGAAGGAATGTCTTCTGCCTCGATGCCATAGTACTCTATGTCCATGTTGCTATAGTAACCAGCTCCAGTACATACACTGTTCCTCTCGCCTTCTGCAGCATTCAGAACGTGAGTCACACCCAGTTTCTGTAAGCTATAACGGTTCCGTGCTGTCTGCCTGTCACACACACACACACACACACACACATACACACACACAGTGATTATACCTCAACTTTTCCATTTAGTCAATTGGTTAACATTTGGCCTAGAGGACAGCAGTGTCTACTAAATATGAGACAAGAGTTTGTAGATCCACATATAAAGGACATTGACGCTCTTTCAATGTCCACATGCTGTACAGAGAAGGCTACTTTTTGGAAAAAGTAGGCAGTTGGTTAAAGGACATGGGACATGTCAACATTTTGAACAGAGAAGACAATTCTATTGGTTCATCCAATTCTAAGAAACATCTCTTCTTCAAAATGTCCACATTCCAGCAGTAGAAAAACTGGTAGAGCTTCATTTGAAAGACAAGGGACACATATTTAACAATGATGACACTTTAGTAGATCTAAAGGGTAAGGGAGATACTTATCCAAGTCTAATGCACATAGAAAAGACATGACATCCCTTTGTCCAAATTTTGGCCAGCAAAGACATCTTGTTGAGCTGTATCTCAAAAACATGGAGACTTATTCTAGTGCAATGATGTTCAAATTCTGGACACAGTGGGCAATTGGCAGATCTACATCTAATAAGAAGAGACCACTCTTTGTAGACAACATTTTAGGGGTATGACGTCCACATTCAGGACTAAGATGACTTTGTAGACCTACATGTAAAGGAGAAGGGCTGTTCCACCCAAGCACAACAATGTCCACATTGTGGCCAGAGAAGACAACTGTTTGAACAGCTTCTTCAAAGACAATGATGCCCAGTTTCTGGTCAAAAAATGTTTTTAGTAGATACAAAGGACATGAGACATGTCTTCAAGGACACCAGTGTCCATATTCTGGCCAAGGAGAACCATTGATAGATCTACACTTAAGAGGCAAGGGGCAGATAGATTTACAATTTATCTAAATGAATCTGTTGAGCTACATCTAAATCAAAAGCGACACTTCTTTAGGACAAATATTTAAGGGCACAGGACTCTTCATCAAGGACAACAAAGGCCACATTCTGGGCTAAAACAACAACTGGTGGAATTGTATCTATAGTGTAAGGGACAGAGAAGACAAATGGTAGACCTTCATGTAAAGGACAAGGGCTGTTCCCCTGAGGACCACAATGCTCACATTCTGGACAGAGGAGACAACTGGTTGAACATGTGTACCTTCTCCAAGGAAGATGGTGTCCACTTTCCAGGCAAAAATGTTATTGGTAAGTTTAAAATACATCATCTCCAAGAAGACCAATGTCCACATTCTGGCCAAGCAAATGACAAAATGTCCACATTCTGACCAAGACATCTAGGAGATCTACATCTAATGAAGAAGGAGTAGTGTATTGAGGAGAACTATGTCCATATTTTGCTCATAGAAGACGATTGGTAGACCTACATCTAAATGACAAGGGACATTTTCTGGCCAAGGAAACTGGCAGATCTGCATTTTAGATCTACTAACTGTTAGCCAATAGCAACTCCTTTAAGGACAGCAATGTCCACATCTCTGGTTACAGGACATTTACTGTATAGGCAACATCACTTGGTTACTGCAATAAATACACCAACTGCTGGACAGATGCTTATTTATATGTCTGGGATTTGGGTGAAAGATGTCTTGTGTACTCACTCATCTCCTATAAAGACGTTGGGCCACACTTCGTTGACGTGTGTGTACGCTACAGTGCTGCGCGCCAACAGCTTCCCCAGCTCGTAGTTACTGGGTGTCACGTATTCTTGATTTTCCTCAGGAACATCAGCCTTCAGACCAGACTTCAATCCATGAGACGCCATTTGTCATCTGGATTACATCTTGTAAACAACAATTACAACAATTAAATGAATTAATTAACAACAATTACAACAATTAAATAAATTAGGTCTGTCAGACATAATACAGAAGGCGTGGCCTCTGTCTGCTAGTCTCAGCGAAGGAGGTGTGGCCTGTGTGTCTGCTAGTCTCAGTGAAAGAGGTGTGGCCTGTGTGCCTGTCAGTCATAATAAAGGAGGTGTGGCCTGTGTGTCTGCTAGTCTCAGTGAAGGAGGTGTGGCCTGTGTGCCTGTCAGGCAAAATAAAGGAGGTGTGGCCTGTGTGCCTGTCAGGCATAATAAAGGAGGTGTGGCCTGTGTGCCTGTCAGGCATAATAAAGGAGGTGTGGCCTGTGTGCCTGTCAGGCATAATAAAGGAGGTGTGGCCTGTGTGCCTGTCAGTCATAATAAAGGAGGTGTGGCCTGTGTGCCTGTCAGTCATAATAAAGGAGGTGTGGCCTGTGTGTCTGCCAGTCTCAGCGAAAGAGGTGTGGCCTGTGTGCCTGTCAGTCTCAGCAAAGGAGGTGTGGCCTGTGTGCCTGTCAGTCTCAGCAAAGGAGGTGTGGCCTGTGTTCCTGTCAGTCTCAGCAAAGGAGGTGTGGCCTGTGTGCCTGTCAGTCATAATAAAGGAGGTGTGGCCTCTGTCTGCCAGTCTCAGTGAAGGAGGTGTGGCATGTGTGCCTGTCAGTCATAATAAAGGAGGTGTGGCCTGTGTGTCTGCCAGTCTCAGTGAAAGAGGTGTGGCCTGCGTGCCTGTCAGTCATAATAAAGGAGGTGTGGCCTGTGTGTCTGCCAGTCTCAGTGAAGGAGGTGTGGCCTGTGTGCCTGTCAGTCATAATAAAGGAGGTGTGGCCTGTGTTCCTGTCATTCATAATAAAGGAGGTGTGGCCTGTGTGTCTGCCAGTCTCAGTGAAGGAGGTGTGGCCTGTGTGCCTGTCAGTCATAATAAAGGAGGTGTGGCCTCTGTCTGCCAGTCTCAGTGAAGGAGGTGTGGCCTGTGTGCCTGTAAGTTCTAATAAAGCAGGTGTGAATTACATTGTTCCTTATTTCACATTGAAACAGCTCGAAATTGCTTTAAATGCATATTTTATAAATCAGATATTTTATAACCGTGTATCAGGATGTGGATTGTGTAAAACCCATAAACACTCCATGATAAGAGAGTCAAATATATGAGTGAAGCAGAATCGCTAGAAGAATCATTAAAATATAGAGAGACATGGAAACAACATTTCTGTGAGTTATTAGTAATTAAAAGACTAGTAAAGTGGTAGTGTGTAACAGTACAGTATGAAGGAGTTTGAGTATTTTTGTCCTGTTTAAGCTACATTAATTTTTTTTAAATTGGATTAATGTAGAAAGCTGAACATGCCAGAACTTACCACCGATTTCTCTGGAAGCTTTCAGTTTCGTCTTGTCTCTACGCAGTTCTTAAAGCTGTAGACAAGAACACGTGTGTGTGTGTGTGTGTGTGTGCGTGCGTGTGTGTGTGTGTGGGTTTTACTTGGGGTTAACTGCTTTAGTCTAGGAATGGAGTCAGGTTCAGACTATTTATAGAACTCTTACACACTTCTTACTCTGACACACAAGCACATTATGTTTAGATCTTATTTAGACGTGTCTTTCGGACAGCTGCTACTGTGATTAAAAACAACATGAAAATCAGTTTTTAATGCTGCAAATATTTTATTCATGATGCACCTAAAAATGAATTGAGATGAACTGTATAATAATACAGAATACAGTGATCAGATTTCAGACTGTCTGATCAGTGGCACCTCTGTGTCTCAGTCTCAGTGAAGGAGGCGTGGCCTATGTGTCTCAGTCTCAGTGAAGTAGGCGTGGCCTCTGTGTCTCAGTCCCAGTGAAGGAGGCGTGGCCTGAATGTGCCAGTCTCAGTGAAGGAGGCGTGGCCTCTGTGTGTCAGTCCCAGTGAAGGAGGCGTGGCCTATGTGTCTCAGTCTCAGTGAAGTAGGCGTGGCCTCTGTGTCTCAGTCTCAGTGAAGGAGGCGTGGCCTATGTGTCTCAGTGAAGTAGGCGTGGCCTCTGTGTCTCAGTCCCAGTGAAGTAGGCGTGGCCTCTGTGTGTCAGTCTCAGTGAAGTAGGCGTGGCCTCTGTGCCCAAAAAAGAATGACCAGTCATCCATTTTACACAAAACAAATGATGTCAAATATAGTTTCTTAACTTCAGCTCATGTTTAATGTCAATGCCCTCACTTCCTGTTTGGCGACTTAGCCATCAAATTTGTTTTCAGCTTATGGATGAAACATCACAGATATCAAAAATCCAAGATTTTTTTTTCTTTTGGACTGATTGCACAATTCTGTGATTCAAATTTTGTGATTTTTTTGTGGTTTTTGTGGTTTTTGTGGTAGACTGTGAAAGACTGAAAGTATAATGCTTTAATGATGTGTCTCAGTGACATGATACCACTTAGTGAGGATTCAGTGGTTAAACTCTCAGAAAAAAAGTTCTTCTTAAGACTTCATCGTATAGTTAAGGGTTCTTAGCTGAAGAGGTTTTACTCGGACCCCTTTCAACACATTTACATAAAGCCTTCAGTGTTTCTCCTGAGGGTCACACCGAATAACCGTAAAAGTATACGCGTAGCTGTGTACACACTTTAATGGCGATGTCATCAGCGTAATCTGACAGACACGAGGTGCTTTGATGGACAGTATAGAGCCAAAAGGAGAAGCAAAAACATTTTTAGCTGAAAATGCTCACACATACTGCGTCTGTTTTGTTTTGTTTTTTTTTGTGTATGTTTGTGTGAAAATTTGTCAAAATAATGCAGGCCATTCTTCATCCTTGCCATTTTAAAGGCTGATTAATTCAAGTGTCTGTATTCAAGAGTATTGCAAAAGTATTCAACCCCCCTGGAAGATTTGTCTGAACAACAAAAGATAAAAACACATATTCTTCCTGTCAGTATTTTTATTGCAAGCTCGTGTTCTCTTACAGTAAATTTTCAAAGTCAAAATTAATTATTGTTCAGCAAGAATAAAAAAAAAATGAAATATTTTCACATAGGAAATATTAAAACAGCCTGCATTTTCTGAACAAAACAAAAAAAAACACCTCAGTTGAACTGTCGTTGAAGAGACGGTCAGTCTGGAGCAAAGGAGTCAAAATGAAGAGTAAGGAGCTTTCTATGGACATGATAGATAAGATAATAACTGAGGAATAGGGTGTAAACTTCTATCTAAGAGGTTAGATGTCCCAGGAAGCGCTGTTTAATCAATAGTGAGGAAGTAGAACCTCCATCTCTCAAAACCTCCATCTCTTTGTCTCAAAACCCAGGACAAAAACGAGACAGAGGCTGGAGAGGGAAGATACAGTGAGGCCAACAGTCACTCTGAAGGAGTTACAGTACAGAATGGACATAAAGGAGTAGTATTATATATTATGGTGTGTAACTAAGGAGGGATTGGAAAGAGTTTGGTGATTTTTGTGTGTGTTAGGGGAGGTAATGGAGTTTTTATGGTATAAGAGGAATAAAGCATAGAAAAATAATCAACAGCAGGGTGATGTGATGAGAAGAAGTCAGGGATCTGCCACATTAAAGTTGATTATTTTTCTATAACAACACGTTTTAAAGTGTTCTGGAGTCCTGAAGACTGAAACAGCTTTATTTCTAAGTGAAACTGACACTGGAGACTCCTTCCAGATATGTTAAATAAATAAAAAATCAACAACTTTTCTTGGTTAATTTTAATCCGTTTATTACAAGGCTGTCCCTGTGTTTGAGATGTTACTATAGAAACGATAATGTACTAGTACGAGCGCATTAATATAAACCTGTGATTTGCAGAGCTGCTGTTATGGAACACCTTCTGACCAATCAGATTCGAGAGAGATTCAGCAGCGCTGTTTTGTAAAACGATACCATTTTTGGAGTTTGTGTTGAAGTGTGTTATGCTGATGTAAACGTTTGGGTTCTGTATTAAAGGAGCGGTTGTGTTAGGGTTGGTGTAGGTTTCTGTGATTTGTTGTTAAGGAAGGCTGTGATTGGAGGTTTTTTTTTTTTTTTGAGATGTGAGTTTAAGTAGTGGTTTGAATGTTTTTGATGTAAGGGTCTAGTTGCTGCTAGAATATTTGCAAGATGTGTTTACGTTAAAACAAAATTTGTTGTTTTTTTTTTGCAGGTCTGAGTAACCCTTTAAGCTCTGATCTGGAAACAGGAATATTGGTGGTTATGCCTGATCTGAAAGAGTTATAATGATGAAGCTAGTTTGTGTACTTTGGTTGGTCTCTTCCAGATTTCATGATTATTCAACAAAATTTCTAGGTGAAGAAGCAAACAGTTTAAAAGTTTCTCTCAAAATTCAAAATGGCCAACTTCCTGTTCGCTAGAAACAAGAATCTGGGTTTGATGTTAAATGGTTCAAAAGTTATAAGCAGTTTTATGGATTTGCTAATTATAGTCGCACCTAGAGGCGAATTTAGTCAAACCTCATTAAACTCCCTTACGATGAGGTTCTTCACTTATTTACAAAGTTTGGTCAAAATCCGTCACACGGTTGCTGAGATATGACATCACTTCCTTTGCCATCACGTTTGTTTGTACGTGATGGACAAACCGTCCTGTAAATCAAAAATCTGAGAAACGACTGGCCTCACGATGCTGCATGTTAAATTTGGTGATGATTCGACAAAATCCATAAGAGAAGAAATGAAAAAATAGAAAATCCAATATGGTGGAAACTGACATGATGGAGTCTGCTGCTGTTCTGACGGGGAATATGTCTTTTAGGAGGACGTTACTGTGTGTGTGTCTTATGAGTGTGTTGTGTATGTCTTTTGAGCAGGTTATGTCTATGCTTGAGTGAGTATACTATCTATGGCTCTGTTAAGTCTTTTATACGAGCAGCTAATCGGTTTTATGAGACAGTTATGTCTTATCTGGAGGATTTGTCTGTTTTATAATCAGGTCTATGAATTATGAACTGTATGTCTATGATGTGAGCAGGTTATGACTCTCTTATAATTGTCTTTTGTCTCTCGTATTAGCAAGTTACTTCTCTTAGCAGTTTTTTTTCTTCTATTTCTGTTCTATAAGCAGGTTATATCTGCCTTATGATCATGTTATGTCTATGTCTGTAGAGATTATGCATTTCCTATGAGCAGGTTATATCTGTTCTATGTACAAGTTATACTTGTTGTATGAATGTGCAATATATTTTCTGTGAGCAGGTTCTGTCTGTTGTGTGAAGATGTTCTTTTCTTTCTCTAGAAGGTTATTGCTTTTTTTAAATGAAAGCATTATTAAAAGTGCATTATGTCTGCTCTTCAAGGGGTTATGTCTGTTCCATGACTGGGTTATGTCTGTCCTATAAACAAGTTATGGCAGTGCACTGACACCTTTATGTTTTTGTACTGTATAATTGTTTCGATTGACAAAATACAAGATGGAAATCATTGTACATTTTCAACTGGCAATTGAAGAGTCTGATACTGATTATGTCTGCCTTATGAGCTTGTTATCTCTGCCTTATGAGCTTGTTATCTCTGCCTTATGAGCTTGTTATCTCTGTCTTATGAGCTTGTTATGTCTGTCTTGTCATGTCTGTCTTATGAGCTTAGTATATTTGTTTTATGAGCTCTTTATGTCTGTGTTATGAGCTTGTTACATCTGTCTTATGAGCTTGTGATATTTTTCTTATGAACTCTTTATGTCTGTGTTATGAGCTTGTTATGTCTGTGTTATGAGCCTTTCATGTCTGTCTTATGGACTCATTATGTCTCATTATGTTATGAGCTTGTCATGTCTGTCTTATGGCTGTCTTATGCCTTTTCTCTGCAGAGTGAGTCTAGCATCCAGGTCTCGTAGTTGCTCCAGAAATCCAACATTGGGCAGAATGTTCCGGTAACCTCGCACAGCCTCGATTGCCTCGGCAACCGTGAGTCTCTCGTAGATCATGAGGTATGCTAACACTAGCGTAGCTAACTCCCCGAGCACAGTGCACTAACACTTTCCCTGCTGAAGATCACACACACAACGTATAAACAAACACAGATTTTTTTTCTAAAATGAACTTCAGTAAATATTCAGCACTCAGAATGTTGAGTCAGCACTCGGCGTGGTGTTCTTACAGTCCCGGGTGAGAGCCGCGTGTATGAAGTCGGCCGTCGCGTTGAAGAAAACTGACAGGTCAAAGTCTCGGCTGTCTGGAGCTTCTACGCCGCGATACTGGATGTGTGCGTCGGAGTAAAAGGCGGAGCCTGTGTCTATGTGGGCGGGGCCATGTGCAGCATTCACGATATGGGTCACTCTCAGAGTCTTCAGCAGCGCTAGAGCCGTTGCGTCTGACACAAACACAAATTACTCGATTATTTACGCATGCAGATTGAGTGCACTGTGCTAAACTGGTAGCTATAAGGTAGCTATTCTTAGCAACATTAGCCTCATTGTTTGCGTTTGTTTAATAAGTGCTTTTTTACCTACGCATCAGAGATGATAATGTTGGGCCAGACTTCGTTAAACGGGTCCGAAGGGCGGCGACTTTTCAGCAGGAGGTCCAGTAGGATGCATGTGGGCGGAGTCTCATACCCAGACTCCACTTTTTCATTCGCTGTTGCTCTATCCATTATGCAGAAATGCAGAAGGTGATTGGTCAGAGCTTTTGTCTAGTAGAATATTTAGTTGTGTATATAACTATGAAAAATTAAGTATCTTTGACCAATTATTGTCTGGAGACCATGAGTGAACCCTTCACTCATTCTCAACTAGCTGGGGACCGGTAATGTGTGTGTGTGTGTGTGTGTGTGTTGCACTGACACTATTTTGAGCTTTACAGCTTTAAGATATATTTAAACCTCAAGCTCAGCTAAGAGTTCAGACACAGCGAAGTGAGAGTGGGAGGAGCTAAACACAGAGCAGGAGGATCAGATGTAATAGTTGTAAAATGTAAAAAATAAAAAAATAAAAAATAAAAATAAAGGAAATGACATATTACAGTGCCCTGGTTCAATTTTTTCTCCAAAATGCGCTACTCCCAGTGAAGTAATGAATACCCGAGTGTTCTGTGATACTGTGTTCCTATTGGCTCTGCTATTTGATACTGTGTTCCTATTGGCTCTGCTGTTTGACACTCTATTACTATTGGCTCTGCTGTTTGACCCTGTGTTCTTATTGGCTCTGCTATTTGATACTGTGTTCCTATTGGCTCTGCTGTTTGATGCTGCAACCCTATTGGCTCTGCTGTTTGACCCTGCGTTCCTATTGGCTCTGCTGTTTGACACTGTGTTCCTATTGGCTCTGCTGTTTGATGCTGCAATCCTATTGGCTCTGCTGTTTGATCCTGTGTTCCCAATGGCTCTGCTGTTTGATGCTGCAATCCTATTGGCTCTGATGTTTGATACTGTGTTCCTATTGGCTCTGCTGTTTTACACTGTGTTCCTATTGGCTCTGCTGTTTGATACTGTGTTCCCAATGGCTCTGCTATTTGGTACTGTGTTCCTATTGGCTCTGCTGTTTGACCCTGTGTTCTTATTGGCTCTGTTGTTTGATGCTGCAATTATATTGGCTCTGCTGTTTGATGCTGTGTTCCTATTGGCTCTGCTGTTTGATGCTGCAATCCTATTGGCTCTGCTGTTTGATCCTGTGTTCCTATTGGCTCTGCTGTTTGATGCTGCAATCCTATTGGCTCTGATGTTTGATACTGTGTTCCTATTGGCTCTGCTGTTTGACCCTTTGTTCCTATTGGCTCTGCTGTTAGGGTTGTGTTCCTATTGGCTCTGCTGTTAGGGTTGTGTTCCTATTGGCTCTGCTGTTTTACGCTATGTTCCTGTTGGATCTGTTCTTTGAATCTGTTTTGTAGTTGGTTGTAAAAATTGGAACAGGAGGAATTAATCCCAGAGTAGGAGGAGTCTAAAACAGAAAGGGAGAACTAAATATCTGATTGGGTGGTTAAATTGGATAGTGGGAGGGGTTAATATCAAAACGAGCGTGTATAACAGCAGCTCTGACAGCACTGCAGCTATAAATCACAGGTTTATATTAATGCGCTTGTTCTAATACGTAATGGTTTCTATGGTAACAGCTCGTTCACAGCGACTCGTACAGTGGACAAGTTAGCTCAATGATAAGCTACAGCATTAGTGTAGCACTAGATGGCGCTGTGTCGGTTCTGCAGTTGTGTGTCGAGTGTGCGCAGCTGCTCCAGGAAGCCCGTGTTGGGGCAGATGTTCCTGTACTGCGCTACAGCACTAATGGCCTCCACCAGCGTCATCTTCTCCTCGATCATCAGGTAGGCGAGGACCAGCGTGGCCGAGCGACTCAGACCCATCGCACAATGCACAAACACCTTACCTACAAAACACAACACACATCACACACTACACACACACTACACACACACTACACTACACCTCTGTCTGTCTGTTACACAACGCTCACACTAGCAAGCGACAAAGCGACAGGTGATCATTCGGGTTCTGCGTACGTGTGCGACACGGAGCTGCGATGTCAAGTGACATTTCAACTGAGATGTTCTCAATTCTATGCAAATTAGTTGTGGTGCTGTAAAGCGACAAATCAAAACGAGTGACTTGAATAATTCCTCGGACCGATCCTACTGCGTGTGTGGTCCGGCGTTTCTACAATTCCGCGCTCACAACTCCGGTTCTTACCCGCAATTAGTTCCCGTTTACTGTTCGATGCGGAAAAACTGAAGAAAAACTTCTAAACGTGGTTTCATCTTCTCCTGTCATATACGATCTCTCAGTAAATGTGTACAGAGACGTTAAGAAGAAAAATAAAGCTTGGAAGGAAGTAGCAGAAATCGTTGGAGCCTCTGGAGAATGTACATTAGCAGGTAATGTAAATCACACAACTGATTTTTACACTGATTAGTGCTTAACTAGTGTTTAACTAGTTCACTAGTTACAAGTGTGGTGTGATAGGCCACACCCACAAGTCCATGGGGTGGAGTTAGACGTGATCTAGCTCCTCCTACCTGCGAGTCGAGCCAGTGTGTTGTACAGCATTATGTGGGGAAGGGTTACAGGAGGAGGAGCTAGAGTAGATCAAGCTCCACCCCCTGGACTTTTGGTTCTGCGAGGGTTATCTCAACTCCAAGCAGCACGAGTGCGCTGTCACTTGCTAGCGTGAATGCAGGGTCAGGTTAGACCAGCGCTCTGAGCGCACTTCCCCTCCTCACCTCCAGGGGTGCTCAGTGCGCTCTTGATGAACTTGGCGGCGCTGTAGAAGAAGGGGCTCATGTCGAAGGTGGGCATGTCGAAGGCCTCCACGCCGTGGTACGTGATGTTGGTGCCTCTGTAGAAACTCGCTCCTGTGTTCACGTTGAATTTACCGTGAGCTGCGTTCAACACGTGACTGATGTTCAGCGCCTGTAACAGGGTTCTGTCTTTAGCTGCGTACCTGAAACACACACACACACACACACCCACACACACACACACACACACACACATACACACATACACACACACACACACATACACACACATACACACACACACACACACACACACACACCACAGGAACAGCAAGTCCTTAGTGCTGAACTATTCTGTAACACAATTTAAAGCTCTGTTTCTATTGGCTCTGCTGTATAATGCTGCATTCTTATTGGCTCTGCTGTATAAAGCTGTGTTCCTGTTGGTTCTACTGTATAAAGCTGTGTTCCTGTTGGCTCTGCTGTATAAAGCTGCTTTCCTATTGGCTCTGCTGTTTGATGCTGTGTTCCTATTGGTTCTACTGTATAAAGCTGTGTTCCTGTTGGTTCTACTGTATAAAGCTGTGTTCCTATTGGCTCTGCTGTATAAAGCTGTGTTCCTATTGGCTCTGCTGTTTGATGCTGTGTTCCTATTGGTTCTACTGTATAAAGCTGTGTTCCTGTTGGTTCTACTGTATAAAGCTGTGTTCCTGTTGGTTCTACTGTATAAAGCTGTGTTCCTATTGGCTCTGCTGTATAAAGCTGTGTTCCTATTGGCTCTGCTGTATAAAGCTGTGTTCCTGTTGGCTCTGCTGTATAAAGCTGTGTTCCTATTGGCTGTGCTGTATAAAGCTGTGTTCCTGTTGGCTCTGCTGTATAAAGCTGTGTTCCTGTTGGCTCTGCTGTATAAAGCTGTGTTCCTATTGGCTCTGCTGTATAAAGCTGTGTTCCTATTGGCTCTGCTGTATAAAGCTGTGTTCCTATTGGCTGTGCTGTATAAAGCTGTGTTCCTATTGGCTGTGCTGTATAAAGCTGTGTTCCTGTTGGTTCTACTGTATAAAGCTGTGTTCCTATTGGCTCTGCTGTATAAAGCTGTGTTCCTGTTGGCTGTGCTGTATAAAGCTGTGTTCCTATTGGCTCTGCTGTATAAAGCTGTGTTCCTATTGGCTCTGCTGTATAAAGCTGCTTTCCTATTGGCTCTGCTGTTTGATGCTGTGATCTGATTGGCTCTGTTGTTTAATGCTGCATTCTGATTGGCTCTGGCTTTCCTGTTTGAAGCTCCTATTGGCTATTGTATTTCAGGTTTCTTACAGGTCTCCGATGTAGATGCCCGGTCTGACCTCATCAAGATGGCCGCTCGTGCCTGGTTTGATCCACAGTAACCTGTGGAGCTCGGAGGTGGGCGGAGTCTCATACCTGCCCTTTTCTCCCACCTGGTCAGAGAGAGACAATCTGCTACGACGCATTTCTTCACCTGCTTCACCTGTTAGTGCAACACACTCACACACACACACACACACACACACACATACCGTATATCCAATATAAGTACTATTTTGTGTTACACCACGGCGCTGTCGATTTCTGGATTTTGATTGGTCAGAAGGTGTTGCACATCACAGGTTGATTATTTTACTACAACAGCGTGTCCCGAAGTGTTTTATTCCTTACATGTTACCTGGATGTATATTCGTTCTGAGTGCCTCTCGTGAGTATATACATATTTTTGGTGTGAGATTTCATACACATTCCTCCTGGTATACGTTTACTCTGAGTACAGAACGATTAAATACCGTTAAAAACATCTAACAGGTGCTGCACCTTACACAGTGAAGCCATAAAAACGATCTACCTTTTAAAATCCCTTTAAAAGATTTTTATAATGAGGAAAAAAAATTAATATTATCAACAAGTGTTCAGTCTTTCAGATTCACAGATTTACAGAAACTCACAGTTGAATACACAGTCAGCTAGTGTTAGCTAGTTAAAGATAGCAAATCATGAAAAATGATATTGTTACGTTTCTCACACAGAATTAATGCTTAATTTCCTATTACAGTGTGTTAACAGTGTGTGTGTGTGTGTGTGTGTGTGCGTGTGTGTGATTTACCTGATTTTCTCAAACTCCAGAATACATTATTGAAATAAACTCCATTCCCAAGCACACTGCAGGTCTAAGCAGATCGTGTGTGTGTGTGTGTGTGTGTGTGTGTGTGTGAGGGTTTATTTATAAATCCGAGATCTCTCATTACGTACTGAAAATATCACATCACCACAATTAACTACAAATAAACAGCCAGCAGTGTTTTGACTACAGGTGTTGTGTATTAACCGCAGATTTAAAGATCAGAGACATGTTTCAAAGATTTAAAGATCAGATCAGGATTTATTACAGGAGGAGGGGCGGAGCTTTCAGGCGTCTCCAATTTACATATTCATAACCGCTATTAGATTAGACAGGATCAGATTTTTCGGACATGTGTGTGTTCAGTAACGTTAGTAATGACCATAACATGTCTGTAGGAACTCAGTAACTTCACTAAACCCTCGGAAGCGTCGCTTCTCTGACCTTGTCTATATTTTATTGTTCTCCTTTTTTTAAACTTCTGGTTTCGGAGATGTAAGAAAAGAGAAAAAGAGAAGCGAGCGCTTCCTGGAGCGTCTTTATACCGAAGAAAAACCTCTTTAAACCTCTTTTCCCCCAGGATTTAACACAATCTTTACCCACATGTCCATTCAGACGGGATTTATATTACCTGGAGTTATTCCTACTGCTCAGTTTATAGAAGGGAAAATAATTTTTCCAGCCTCGTACACACACACAGTCTGTAAAAAATATTAACATGACAGATTCGGACTAAAATCCCAGAGATACTCTTATACAGCCAACAGTATACGATACATTTCTGAGAGAACTTTTTCTTTAATTCAGTAAAGAGAAAGGAAACAGAATTTAATTTTACCCTTTATTATTTATTATTATTATATATTATATATTATTTATTAGTTTCCAAAACAAAAAGGACATTTTTATCTAACTTACACACCTTCTGTTAGTGAACTAAAAATGACCTTTAACTCATTGGTCCTCTGAGTAACGTTACGTTCAGTAATAAATTAATGAATCAAAGAGGTGTTGATATTAGTGTGTGTGTGTGTGTGTGTGTGTGTGTGTGTGCGCGCTATACTGTGATGTGATCAACTATAGCAGTATTTATGTTTATCGTACACTGATAAAATACAAACACATCCTCCCTGATTGTTGCCACATCACATTCTCTGCACCTCTGCTCTTTCCTTATATGGTCATTTCCTGTTTTCTTCTCATCATAAGTGTTATATCTGCCCTGATTCTGTCCCTGTTCCCGCTTATGGTTGTTATTTATCTGTCCTGTTTTTCCCCCTTTGTCTTTCGCCACCTCTTTCCTTATATGGTCACGGTTTCCTGTTCTTATTCGAGTCAGTATCAGAGTTTTGTCCATCCTGATTGTGTCCCAGTTTACCCATCATACTCTGTGTGCCATGTGTCCCATGTTCCTCACCCTTTCCTTATATGGTCAATGTTTCCTGTTCTTATGTTTCCTGTTCCACTCTTGCACTTTGTTTGGTGTAAATTATGGGATGTCTTCACGTTAATTATTTAGATAGTGCTATCACCTACTCTGTCAGTTCGTCTTCGCCCTTTAACACTGTTTTCAACGCGCCCTCGTCCACTTCTCCTTAAAAACTGGAAGTGTGTGGCCGATTCTTTAACAGGAGCACATTCTGCACCCATGTCCTTCGAGATCTCCATGTTGCTAGCTCGTTCGATAAGTAGCTAGCATGCAGAAATGGCAGTACACGGCAATGCCTTCGGACTTGAGCCGGCTTTCAAGTGGCTGTTTAACAAACTTGAAGTTAAGAAAGTGGACAAAGGCGCGTTAAAAACAGTACTGGAACACAGTCTTAGTTATCTGATGCTTTTATTTGATTGGCCCAGCTTTCCCATGTGACTGCTCCGCAATAATCACATACTCTGGTTCCTCGTTCCTTGGTGTCTTGTTACCATGTAGACCAGCTCAAGTGTGTTGTTTGTTTGTTTGTTTGTTTACAGCAGGATGCAGGTTTTGCGTTTCCTCTTCAGCTGCAGGTCGAGGTCGAGCAGCAGAGCCAGGAAGTTCCTGTTGGGGTAGATGGCTCGTTTCTGGACGAGGCGCTGGATGGCTGAGCGCAGAGACATGTGGTGATACAGCATCAGGTACGCCAGCACTAATGAGGACGACCGGCTCATACCCATAATGCAATGCACCAGCACCTTCCCTACAAATGGAAATAAAAACAGATCAGTCTTTTTTCTTTCATCTGTAAAATACAGGACTGGTTGATGTAATATTCTAAAGATCCTATACTCTGTAAATATAGAGCCCTATTCAGACAAGATTAGTTTCTCATGTAGAGGTGTGTAATGTAATTATTCCCAGAGAATCTCTTAGATTTTAGTTCATCATCTTTTTTTTTTTTACAGACTGTGTGTGTATGAGTCTGAACGATTACGGTGTATTTTCCCTTCTATAAACTGAGCAGTAGGAATAACTCCAGCTAATATAAATCCCGTCTGAATGGACATGTGGGTAAAGATTGTGTTAAATCCTGGGGGAAAAGAGGTTTAAAGAGGTTTTTCTTCGGTATAAAGACGCTCCAGGAAGCGCTCGCTTCTCTTTTTCTCTTTTCTTTCATCTGAAACCAGAAGTTTAAAAAAAGGAGAACAATAAAATACAGACAAGGTCAGAGAAGTGACACTTCCGGGGGGTTTAGTGAGTTCCTACAGACATGTTATGGTCATGTGACCTACTGATAATAAAGCGTGGCCACGCCCCCTACAACAAGCGCTTATAATAAAGATCAGAACAATCAGTGTGTATTAGAATGTCTAATTAGATCCTGTCTAATCTAGTAGTGGTTATGAATATGTAAACTGGAGACGCCGTCATCCTGAAAGCTCCGCCCCTCCTCCTGTAATAAATCTCACCATCCGCAGTTTTCAGGCCTTTGTGTATGAAATCTGCAGCAGGTCTGAAGTAAACGTCCAGGTCGAAATGAGACGAGTCTTCCGCTGGGATCCCGCAGTAAACAAAGCTCGTGCCGTAGAAGTTTTGGTCCCCGATGCTGCCGCGTTTGGAGTGTGCGGCGTTCAGGATGTGTGTGATGCCGAGCCGCTGCAGCGTCGTCCTGTTCTGAGCGATTCTCCTGCCAACCGAGTGACACCCAGCTCTGAGTCACACTTCTACAACCTAACAACTTTATTTAAAATTCATTTCCATCAAATACCTTCAAGACTAAATGACCTTCAAGTCAACTTTCAATAATAATAATAATAATAATAATAATAATAATCGTAATAAAACATATAAAGCAGCAAAAAAGTTTAACATTATAAACTCCAAATTAATGTTTTTTCTTCTTTATATTAGTGTTAACAATGACTAAACTTCTGTTGATGTTTAACAACAAAGCAAATATTCGTTATTAACTAAAAAGCTAAAAAAAAGAGTAAAAAGTAATAATTTAAATAAATTAATAAATAAAATAGTTACTGCATCACATTTAAGATGAATTACAGAAGTAAATTACAAAAGGAACAAAAGAGTTAAAGTTAAAAACAACTGAAAATAAAACAAAATATAAAATGGAAAACCAAATAAATTGTTAAATAAGCCATTGAACATTATAATAATTATTAATATATTATAATTATATTATAATGAGCATTATAACGATTATTAATAAAGAATGAACTGGGGAATATTAAAGTTTGCTGTTTATGTTGGAAGTGAAAGTTCTGTGTGTATGGTGTGTGTACAGTGTGTGTGTGTGTGTGTGTGTGTGTATGTGTGTGTGTGTGTATAGTGTACATACACATTACTGATGTACAGATTTGGCCAGACTTCATCTATTTGGTGCAGATCCAGAGTGCAGGAGTCCAAAACTTTCTCCAGGTCCTTTACTGACAAATACTCCTTCCTCTTGTTTCTTCCAGCTGCCATTTTGTGTGTGTGTATGTGTGTGTATGTGTGTGTGTGTGTGTGTGTGTGTGTGGTCCTGAAACACTTGGCTGCTGAGGTGTGTGTGTGTGTGTGTTGTGCCAGTGATTAGAAAGAGCAGGTGGAGATCACTGTGTCCACATTTAGGGCTTCAGTATTGCATTACACATACAAACGCACACACACACACACACACACACACACACACACACACAGAGGCTGTAGAACTATATACCCAAACCTTTACTCCACACACACACACACACACACACACACACACACACACACACAGAGGCTGTAGAACTATATACCCAAACCTTTACTCCACACACACACACACACACACACACACACAGAGGCTGTAGAACTATATACCCAAACCTTTACTCCACACACACACACACACACACACACACACACACACACAGAGGCTGTAGAACTATATACCCAAACCTTTACTCCGCACATACACACACACACACACACACACACAGGATTGCAATTTTTTTAAAGAATAACACATCATACTTTTTATCCATTTACAGTTACATTTAATGCTGTGGAACGTCAGTGAAACAGGTTAGTTCCTGTTCTCACTTACGTTATAGCAGCTATAAACACTCCTTCCCTCACCAGCTTCTCTTTATTCTCTCTCTTGAAGTTAATAAGACTAAAAAATGCAACTTGTCAGTTTTTTTTTTTTTACTGAGAAACCGCAAAGAAGCGTAAACTCCTCTTCATATCGTTGTTTGACTCCGTGTGCGGTGCAGTCGGATATCGAGTGCTCGAAGCTGCCGGAGAAATCCGCGGTTTGGGAAAATCCATCTGCGCTGTTTCACCGTGTTGACGGCCTCCAGCAGGGGGAGCTGGTGGTGGATCATCAGGTAGGCGAGAACCAATGAAGCAGAGCGACTCACACCTACTGCACAGTGCACCAGCAAACGTGCTTCACACACACACACACACACACACACACACACACAAAGACATCATAACAGTATTAAACTGCAATTAGTATAAATAAATAAAATAAAACATGTCAATATACAGTTCTGTGCAAAAGTCTTAGTCACATGTAAAGAAATGCTGTAGAGTAAAGACGCCTTCAAAAATAATGAAACTAAATGTTTCTACATTAAAAAAATCCTATAAAGAGCAGTAAACAGTAATAAATGAAACAAAGTCAGTATTTAATGTGACGATCCTTCACTTTAAATAAATAAAGCAGTATCTGAGGTGCAGTGTGTGCAGTTTTATAAGGAAATGAGCTGGAAGTGTTACTGAGCATCTTGCAGAAGCAGCCACAGTTCTTCTGGAGACTTTGACTGTCGACTCGCTTCTTATTTCTGCAGCGAAACCCAGCAGCCTTCATTATGTTTTTATCTGAAAAGTGTCTCTTATGGAATCTGCTGCTTTCTTTACTGACATACAAACATTTTTCTGGAACATTTCATTTTGTGCTGGAAAACTAATGTTTGGAATCTAAAATGTTTTTGTACTGAATCAATAATGTAGAAGTCAGAAAATAAACATCTATAACAAAGATTGTACTAAAAAAAAAAACACAGGGTGCCAAGACTTTTGCACAGTACTGTAGATGAAGTGAAGTTGAATATTTTCCTATAAGAGCGCCGGGAACATAGAGCCCTGGGAATATGGGGCCCTGAAACATAAGACGGTGGGAACATCAGAACCTGGAAAAATTTGAACTTGAGAATGTACAGTCCTGGAAAATGGGGCTCTGGAAATATAAACTATACACTCCTGGGCAAAAAAAGGGCCAAGACCAAAAGGGCAAAATATTAAATTTTATTGGTCTTCATAACAAACCATTGGTCAGAAAATGAGCAAGACTTAAACAGATAGATAAAGGAGTTTAGTATGCGAGAGCTTTTCCCTCTGATTTCTGTAAATGTTTAAGCCTCGTGGCTCTGGATGAGCTGCATCAGGTGCGGCAGAAAACCAAACTACATCAAACATTTTAATCATTATGATGATTTTACCTTCGCGTACAAGAAGACTATAGAAGTGAATTTCCCTGTTTCTAGCTTTTCCCCAAACGAACAGTTCACTGCAGCAAAAGGAAACCAGCAAATGGAGGCACAGGAGCTCTCAGGAGTGCATCTGTTTCATTCCTGCTCATTTACTGACCAATGAGTTGTTGTTAAGACCATTAAAAGTTTAATATTTTGCCATTTTAGGCTTCACCCATTTTTTTTTTTTGCCCAGGAATGTACAGCCAAAACTATGTGGACACCTGACCATCACACCCGTATGTGGCTCTTCCCCAAACCTTGGAAGCCCACAATTTTAAAGAACGTCTTTGTGTGCTGTAGAGTTACAGTTTCCCTTCACTGGAACTAAGAGACTCAAACCCTGTTCCAGCATGACAATGCCCCTGTGCACAAAGCGAGCTCCATGAAGACATGGTGTGTGAAGGTTGGAGTGGAAGAACTCGAGTGTCCTGCACAGAGCCCTGACCTCAACCCCACTGAACACCTTTGGGATGAACTGGAGCACCGACTGAACCCCAGACCTCCTCGACATCCCAACATCAGCGCCTGACCTCACTAATGCTCTTGTAGCTGAATGAACACAAATCCCCACAGCCACGCTCCAACATCTAGTGGAAAGCTTCCCAGAAGAGTGGAGCTCATTATAACAGCAAACACAGGGGGAATAAATCTGGAATGAGATGTTCAACAAGCACATATGGGTGCGATGGTCAGGGGTGCACATACTTTTGGCCATACAGTGTGTCTCCCTGGGAATATGGGTCCCTAAAACACAGGAACTTGGGAAGGTATAATCCTAGAAGACTTGTAAGACTTTGGGAAAATAGGATTCTGGAAAAATATCTACCTGGGAACACAGAGCCCTGAGAACATATAGGCTTTGAAAAATGGGGCTCTGGAAATACAGAACCATGGGAACATATGATCCTGGGAATGTAGGATCCTGAAAACATAGAACCATGGGAATGCTGGACCTTAGGAACACAGAACCTGCAGACATGGGGCCCTGAAAACATATTACTTCAATAAGATTGGACTGTAGAAAAGTAGAACCCTGGAAACACACACACCTGGGAATATAGAACCCTGAAAATATATAGTCCTAGAAACATTGGGCCTGGAAATATAGAACCCGGAGGACATAACATCTGAAAACATAAGACTCTGGGAACATTGGACCTCGGGAACAAAGAACCTGAAAAAATCAGGCACTGGGAATATTTCAGTGACGTCGTCTGGAGCTCTGGGAACACAGAACTTCGGTAACAAGGGATCTTTTTATTACTGTATTCCTTCCTTCTGCAAATCTTTCTGCAGATGCTGGAGACTGATGATCTAAGCGCCATTATTTGAGTAACTCCTGATAAATTTTAGGAACATTCTCTGAAACTGTTGCCTAAACGCTGCTAAAGCAGTAACATGGCTATTGTTGTGTGAAAATGTTTATGAAGGTGAACTGAAGGTGGTTCTGTGGGTCTGGGATGGTGGTGTAACTTTACCTCCAGGAGAATTCAGCACCTGATGGATGTAGTCCGCACACGGCTGGAAGTAAAGAGAGAGATTAAAGGACGGCGAATCGTCTGCAGGAACGCCGTAGTACTCCACAGACGAGCCGTAAAACTCGTGGCTGCCTTGGCAGTGCGCTTTCCCGTGAGCGGCGTTCAGCACGTGTGAGATCCCGAGCTTCCACAGGCTGAAGCGATCGTTAGCTATCGACCTACAGACAGGACCAAAAGTCTGAGTGCGCTAGTAATTAGCCGAGGGTTTCTCAGCAACATGGACGCCAAGCTTAAGCTAGCTAACTCGTTTGTAGGTAGATGTGGACAGTGACAGTGGAAATGATACAGAACTGTCAGGAACGTCAACATCACACCGTAATTAGACTTAGCATCGATTGCTAACTGAACTTGGGTTCTGCTCATACTGATAAATGCTCTCCCTGCATCACAGCTTGTAATTTAGCAAAGCGCTTTAGAAAAATGTCGACTTTTAAAGTGTGAAAAGTTTATTTTTGGCAGTAGTGCTGCTTTAAATATTTTCCCCTTTAATACACTCTGAACTCACATGTCTCCCAGGAACAGGTTGGGCCAAACCTCGTCCACATGATTTCCGCTCCGTTTCCCTCCATACAGAATCCTTTCCAGCTCCTTCACTGAGGGGGTTTCACACTGTGTGTCCATCACACACACACACACACACACACACACACGCAGGTTGATGTGTGTGTGCAGTGAGAGTAGCAGGTGCAGACCTCGGTTCTAAAATTAAACCGCTAAAATATAATACGTTGGCGTTGACTTGGTGATTATAAACCCACATTTGTATCAGATAAAAACACACGGTGTTGCCAGATTTGGTTTTTAATCCCCCACAGGACTGTCGTTCATCATAGACACAGAGGCCACGCCTCCTTCATTAGGAGTGAGACAGAGGCCACGCCTCCTTCACTATAACTTACACATAGGCCATGCCTCCTTCACTATAACTTACACATAGGCCACGCCTCCTTCACTGTAACTTACACATAGGCCACGCCTCCTTCACTATAACTTACACAGAGGCCACGCCTCCTTCACTGTAACTTACACATAGGCCACGCCTCCTTCACTGTAACTTACACATAGGCCACGCCTCCTTCACTATAACTTACACAGAGGCCACACCTCCTTCACTATAACTTACACAGAGGCCACGCCTCCTTCATTAGGACAGAGACAAAGAGGCCACACCTCCTTCACTATAACTTACACAGAGGCCACACCTCCTTCACTATAACTTACACAGAGGCCACGCCTCCTTCATTAGGACAGAGACAAAGAGGCCACACCTCCTTCACTATAACTTACACAGAGGCCACACCTCCTTCACTATAACTTACACAGAGGCCACGCCTCCTTCATTAGGACAGAGACAAAGAGGCCACACCTCCTTCACTATAACTTACACAGAGGCCACACCTCCTTCACTATAACTTACACAGAGGCCACGCCTCCTTCATTAGGACAGAGACAAAGAGGCCACACCTCCTTCACTATAACTTACACAGAGGCCACACCTCCTTCACTATAACTTACACAGAGGCCACGCCTCCTTCATTAGGACTGAGACAAAGAGGCCACACCTCCTTCACTATAACTTACACAGAGGCCACACCTCCTTCACTATAACTTACACATAGGCCACGCCTCCTTCATTAGGACAGAGACAAAGAGGCCATGCCTCTTTTACTGTAACTTACACAGAGGCCACGCCTCCTTCACTATAACTTACACAGAGGCCACACCTCCTTCATTAGGACTGAGACAAAGAGGCCACACCTCCCTCATTAGGACTGAGACAAAGAGGCCACGCCTCCTTCACTATAACTTACACATAGGCCACGCCTCCTTCACTATAACTTACACATAGGCCACGCCTCCTTCACTATAACTTACACAGAGGCCACGCCTCCTTCATTAGGACTGACACAAAGAGGCCATCCCTCTTTCACTGTGACTCACACAGAGGCCACACCTCCTTCACTATAACTTACACAGAGGCCACGCCTCTTTCACTGTGACTCACACAGAGGCCACACCTCCTTCATTAGGACCGAGACCGCGACAAAGAGGCCACGCCTCTTTTACTGTAACTTACACAGAGGCCACACCTCCTTCACTATAACTTACACAGAGGCCACGCCTCCTTCACTATAACTTACACAAAGGCCACGCCTCCTTCACTGTGACTTACACAGAGGCCATGCCTCCTTCACTGTGACTTACACAGAGGCCACGCCTCCTTCACTGTGACTTACACAGAGGCCACGCCTCCTTCACTGTGACTTACACAGAGGCCACGCCTCCTTCACTGTGACTTACACAGAGGCCACGCCAGTTAATTCAGTTAGCTAGCGGTTTTTGCACATCTAATAGAAAATTTGTGTTCACAGATTAGACTCTGGACTAGCTAACTAATTACCAAGCCTACAAATTAGTTATATTTACACAAATTTGGACATGATGAGGACTTATGATGAGGTAAGAGTATCACACATATCATTACCAGATTGGTTAGAGGAGGAGTTGAATTTGAAGTGATTTCGAGCGTTGTTTATACGCAGACTGAAAGCTCAATCAGAATAAAACACCTTCACGTATACACCTCAATCAGAATAGAGTAAACCGATTGATTAGACAATCCTAATGAAATTTACATGTATCTGATTAAACGAGGGGTGTAATCTTTTCCATAACTGGTTAAATAGGCAGGTATACCTTTGTGTCTGATTACTTTCACTATCGGAATCTGTGTGTGTGTGTGTATGTGTGTGTGTGTGTTTGGGTCATGATGCGCTCCTGTACAGTGGTCTAGTACAGAAACACGGTTCATGTTACAGATTTGAATCTATTAATCAGACTCAAGTGCTCCATGTTGTTGGCACAAAACTTCACTCCTCACATGTACATAACTTTGGATTGGATCTTAGTTGGATCTTAAGTCTGACTCTGTGATTATGGTAAAGAGTAACTTGGGACATTAAAACAGAAACTTGAAATTTGACAGTTGAATCAATTCTGTCATCAAAGGCAGTTTTTTTAATCAACTTAGAATGATTGCCAAATTAAAATCATTTTTAACTTTTAAAACTAGCTTTTACTTCACTGAGTCTTGACTATTGTAATGTACTTTATATGAGAGTTACGCAATCTTCTGTCTCACACCTTCAGCTGGTCCAGAATGCTGCTACTAGGCTTTTGACTGGAACCAGGAAGTGTAAGTGAGACGGGCTTCCTGTCTCAGGATCCAGCTGAAAGTGATACTGATCCTTTACAAGGTCGTACATGGTCTATATTCCTGACCTCATTTCCTGACAACAATGCTCTCGACCATCACGGTCATCACACAGCTTACAGATAACTCTAGATCATGATTAAATTTTCAGGACCTCGAATCTGGAATAAGTTGCCACTTCACGTTAAGTCTTCACCAACTCCTGAGGTTTTTAAATCATGTCTCAAACCACACCTCATTGTTTCAGCTTTTGAATCTGTTTAAATATAGTATTCTTACATGTATTGTTTTTTTTATTTGCTTTGTCAATAGTTGTTGTTCTTAAACGTACTTTATAAATAAATGTGACTAATTGGATTATAAGCGATAACGTGCATATAAACAGAGAAGGTTTACAGCCTTGCTATAGAATTATGCAATATTGCACGAGCGAGAGTGTAGTTTTACTGAACATCGGCACGGCTGTGACCCGGACGCAGGCTGAGTGTCGTAGCTGATCACAGACGTGCCGATATTCAGTATAACCTCACGATTTTTATACAACAGTCCTATAAACAAGAAATGAATGTCGAAGAAGTGACATTTCAGACACAATATGGTCAAATGTTCTGTTTATTTTTGCTCCGCTAGTGGGAATAGTTCCCGAAGAAGCTACGCTCACTTCATAGCGCGTCGGCCAGCTAGCTAGCTAGCTCACACTGATTTGTACGTTCCTGTTAAAGGTGCGTTCGGTGAAATTGGCGTCCCTTCTTCCTTTACATCTTCATCTGATGATGTTTTATATTTTAAGTCAGACGTGAAAATGGTATCGTTTGCCACATGCGCTGATGATGTCACTACCTGTACTGTAGTAACGGTTTCAGTGTAACGAGCTATCGCTAACAGTGGAATTTTACATAGTGAACACAGACGAGTGGAGTGAGAGCGTCTCTTATATATCTCTCGGGTGTCGGCCATTTTGTAGTGATGTCCGAATTCTGAGTGAACAATTTCATTCCCTACATTTATACCCACAATGCACTCCAATTTCGAGTGGACATCCGACGTACGCTCACCAGCGCACTATTTCCCATATTTCGATCCGAGACAGCGATAGAGCGCAAAAGAAAATTAAATATGGCGGACGGCAACACCGGAGACGGCAACTTTTACAAATGTAAGTGTAGTTTTTATTAATTAAAATACATCTAAAATACATCAAGATATTTTGAAGTGAAATGATACCGATTGATTGATTGGCACAGAAATTATTTTCAGCTACTTAATAGTTTACACTGTAGCTTTTAAATTCGTGAATGTACACATCAAATGATCTTCTCCTCAGGAAAAGAAGTTTAACCGAAACCAAAGCTCAAATATCACTCGCTATATAGTGAACTAATGAACGAGTGAACGAGTGAACGAGTGAGCGATTTCGGACACACCCAGTGAAACGTTCCAGAGCGGTTATAATGAATATATGCACTCTTAGAACGCCACTCGTCCAATCAGATTAGTGGATCAGAACTAACTATTGTAGTCACCTGCACTCGGAATGAATTCATACAGATGGTGAACATCTTTGGTGTAAACAGTTGGCGAGTGCATACGTCACGTCAGACTCAGACTCGGACGTTGCCTGTTTCAGACTCAGACTCAGACTCAGACAACGCCTGTTTCAGACTTGGACGACGCCTGTTTCAGACTCAGACTCAGACTTGGACGACGCCTGTTTCAGACTCAGACTTGGACGACGCCTGTTTCAGACTCAGACTCAGACGACGGCTGTTTCAGACTCAGACTTAGACGACGGCTGTTCCAGACTCAGACTCAGACTTAGACTCAGACTCAGACGACGCCTGTTTCAGACTTAGACTCAGACGACGCCTGTTTCAGACTTAGACTCAGACTCGGACTCAGACGACGCCTGTTTCAGACTCAGACTTGGACGACGCCTGTTTCAGACTCAGACTCAGACGACGGCTGTTTCAGACTTAGACTCAGACGACTCCTATTTCAGACTCAGACTCAGACGACGCCTGTGAAAGATGAAAGGTGGTTGGTTCTCGTGTCCCGGGACGCCGTGATCCTGACGCGAGTACAAACCCGGATCGATACCCTGAGGGTGTGGAAACGTTCTGGATCGCTCCGGCTCGCCTTCACCCCGGAGTCAATCCCATATTCTGGAGAGTTTAATTCTTAGTGATGGAGGGATTCAATCTGGCAACCACTGGGAGAGTGTTAGTGTAATCTGGCAACCTGTAGACTCAGGTGAACACACACACACACACACACACACACACACAGAGGAAGCAGTGAGAATGGGTGTGTATCCCTGTATTACAGTGTGTGTGTGTTCAGGTGCAATGATTTCTATCACTCCTCTAAACCTTTATTTTTAAACTCTGATCTGATCTGATCAGACCCGCGGTGAGTTACACTCCTCTTCTCTCTCTCTCTCTCTCTCTCTCTTCTCTCTCTCTCTCTCTCTCTCTCCTGCTGTGAGCTAGCATTAGCCTGTTAGCTGTGATTTTCTGATGGATTAAGCTTTTAATTCGTTTTATTTGTCAGTTAAAACGCAGAATTACGACACTTCACTTTCCTTCAACTGGACATTTCTCTCTATCATCAGCTAGTCTTGTCTTCTAAACACTGACTTTAACTAACCTGGTTGTTTTAGCTAACTACACTAACTAGCTAACATAGGCTAAGGATAAAGCTAATGCTAATGCTAACGCTTGGCTAAGCTGTAGTGGCTGGTGTTAGCTATCCAGGTTAGCTTTATTTCTAAACTTTATATTATATAAGAGAACTAATTAAGTGTCATGAGTTAAAATTAATCAGATTTAGGTTTAGATTAGCTTCCGGTGGTTTATTTATTTACTAATGTTTCAGCTTCCTGTGATATTTGTCCTAAATCTGTTAGCTAGTTTAGCAGCTAATACACTTCCTGTATAGAAGGAGAAATTTATAATTTTATTAATTTATGTGAAATATGTAACAGGGAAATTATAAATAATATTAACCAGCTGATTTTTATTGTGACTTCTTTAAAGTATTAATAATTATTAATATTATTATTATGTATAATTAATGAATAAATATATAATTAATCTTAATAATAATTAATATTAATATTAATAATAGAAAGTTAAGTCAGTGACAGTAAAATTAAATATAATTATTAATAATAAATTGATAATTTAAATAAAATGATTAAGATTGATATTAATGTAATTAGTATATTAATATATATTTGTGTTTACGATGCAGTGTGTGTGTGTTTACGATGCAGCGTGTGTGTGTTTATGATGCTGTGTGTGTGTGTGTGTTTGCGATGCAGTGTGTGTGTGTGTGTGTTTACGATGCAGTGTGTGTGTGTGTGTGTTTACGATGCAGTGTCTGTGTGTTTGTGTGTGTGTGTTTACGATGCAGTGTGTGTGTGTTTGTTTCAGCGTGTGTGTTTATGATGCAGCGTGTGTGTGTTTATGTTGCAGTGTGTGTGTTTATGATGCAGCGTGTGTGTGTTTATGTTGCAGCGTGTGTGTTTACGATGCAGCGTGTGTGTGTTTATGTTGCAGTGTGTGTGTTTACGATGCAGTGTGTGTGTTTACGATGCAGCGTGTGTGTGTTTACGATGCAGCGTGTGTGTGTTTATGTTGCAGTGTGTGTGTGTTTATGTTGCAGTGTGTGTGTTTACGATGCAGTGTGTGTGTTTACGATGCAGTGTGTGTGTTTACGTTGCAGTGTGTGTGTTTACGATGTAGTGTGTGTGTTTACGATGCAGTGTGTGTGTGTTTACGATGCAGTGAGTGTGTGTTTACGATGCAGTGAGTGTGTGTTTATGTTGCAGTGTGTGTGTTTACGATGCAGTGTGTGTGTTTACGATGCAGCGTGTGTGTGTTTACGATGCAGCGTGTGTGTGTTTATGTTGCAGTGTGTGTGTTTACGATGCAGTGTGTGTGTTTACGATGCAGTGTGTGTGTTTACGATGCAGTGTGTGTGTGTTTACGTTGCTGCGTGTGTGTGTTTACGATGCAGTGTGTGTGTGTTTACGTTGCAGCGTGTGTGTGTTTACGATGCTGCGTGTGTGTGTTTACGATGCAGTGTGTGTGTGTTTACGATGCTGCGTGTGTGTGTTTACGTTGCAGTGTGTGTGTGTTTACGATGCAGTGTGTGTGTGTTTACGATGCTGCGTGTGTGTGTTTACGTTGCAGTGTGTGTGTGTTTACGATGCAGTGTGTGTGTTTACGATGCAGCGTGTGTGTGTTTACGATGCAGCGTGTGTGTGTTTACGTTGCAGCGTGTGTGTGTTTACGATGCTGCGTGTGTGTGTTTACGTTGCAGCGTGTGTGTGTTTACGATGCTGCGTGTGTGTGTTTACGATGCAGCGTGTGTGTGTTTACGATGCAGCGTGTGTGTGTTTACGTTGCTGCGTGTGTGTGTTTATGATGCAGTGTGTGTGTGTTTACGATGCAGTGTGTGTGTATTTACATTGCAGTGTGTGTGTGTTTACGTGGCTGCGTGTGTGTGTTTATGATGCAGCGTGTGTGTGTTTATGTTGCAGCGTGTGTGTGTTTACGATGCAGCGTGTGTGTGTGTTTACGATGCAGCGTGTGTGTGTTTATGATGCAGCGTGTGTGTTTATGTTGCAGCGTGTGTGTGTTTACGATGCAGCGTGTGTGTATTTACATTGCAGTGTGTGTGTGTTTACGTGGCTGCGTGTGTGTGTTTATGATGCAGCGTGTGTGTGTTTATGTTGCAGCGTGTGTGTGTTTACGATGCAGCGTGTGTGTGTGTTTACGATGCAGCGTGTGTGTGTTTATGATGCAGCGTGTGTGTTTATGTTGCAGCGTGTGTGTGTTTACGATGCAGCGTGTGTGTGTTTACGATGCAGCGTGTGTGTGTTTATGTTGCAGTGTGTGTGTGTTTATGTTGCAGTGTGTGTGTTTACGATGCAGCGTGTGTGTGTTTACGATGCAGCGTGTGTGTGTTTACGATGCAGCGTGTGTGTGTTTACATTGCAGTGTGTGTGTTTACGATGCAGTGTGTGTGTTTACGATGCAGTGTGTGTGTTTACGATGCAGTGTGTGTGTGTTTACATTGCAGTGTGTGTGTGTTTACGTTACAGTGTGTGTGTGTTTACGATGCAGTGTGTGTGTGTTTACGATGCAGTGTGTGTGTGTTTACGATACAGCGTGTGTGTGTTTACATTGCAGTGTGTGTGTTTACATTGCAGTGTGTGTGTTTACGATACAGTGTGTGTGTTTTACGATGCAGTGTGTGTGTGTTTAGGATGCAGTGTGTGTGTGTTTACGATGCAGTGAGTGTGTTTTACGATGCAGTGTGTGTGTTTACGATACAGTGTGTGTGTGTTTACGATACAGCGTGTGTGTGTTTACATTGCAGTGTGTGTGTTTACATTGCAGTGTGTGTGTTTACGATACAGTGTGTGTGTTTTACGATGCAGTGAGTGTGTGTTTAGGATGCAGTGTGTGTGTGTTTACGATGCAGTGAGTGTGTTTTACGATGCAGTGTGTGTGTTTACGATACAGTGTGTGTGTTTACGATGCAGTGTGTGTGTTTACGATACAGTGTGTGTGTTTACGATGCAGTGTGTGTGTTTACGATGCAGTGAGTGTGTGTTTACGATGCAGTGAGTGTGTGTTTAGGATGCAGTGTGTGTGTGTGTTTACGATGCAGTGTGTGTGTGTTTACGATACAGCGTGTGTGTGTTTACATTGCAGTGTGTGTGTGAGCGCAGCGCAGCGCGATGGCGGGGAACGTGCGCTCCTGGACGGTGAAGCAGGTGGGCCGCTGGCTGCGTGATGAGGGTTTCAGCGACTACGTGGAGCTGCTGTGTAATAAACACCGGCTGGACGGCACCAGCCTCCTGACGCTGACCGAGTTTGACCTGCGCTCGCCGCCGCTCGAGCTCAAAGTGCTCGGAGACATCAAGAGGCTCATGCTGTGTGTGCGCAAGCTGCAGAAACAAAACGCCGACGTGCTGGAGGAGCTCGGCTTCGCTCACGACACACACTCACCACAGGGGGGCGCAGGTAATAACACACACCTGCAGCAGGGGGCGGAGCTTAGCATAGAAGCCCAGCCAATCAAATTATTAGCTTTCCGTTTCATACTTTGATCAAATACGTTCGATGTGATATAAGAAGCGCTTCGTACTCGAGTGGAACATATAGGCGGGACGTATGATGCCGTTACCATGGTAACGCTTGCGCCGTGTGTTCAGGGGTGGAGTGGCTGTGTAACGGGGACTCGGTGCGGGACCGGGACAGCGTGAGCGATGTTCTCGGAGGTGAACAGTTCTCCTACAGTAACGGGAAGCAGAAGCAGCAGAACCGGCGTCTGGACCCGGAGTACTGGAAAACGGCGCTCAGCTCCGTCTACGTCACGCTCGTCTTCGGCTTCACCTCCTTCGTCATGGTGATCGTTCACGAGCGCGTACCCGACATGCGCACCTACCCTCC
>NC_069721.1:25323832-25331332 GCF_027358585.1 Pangasianodon hypophthalmus | reverse complement strand
AATGCCACGTCGGAAATTTTCCGCGTGAACAGAGCGCCAAAATGAATCTGAAATGATGAAAAATAAACAAGAAATATAAATGCTTGTAGTTTTCCTAAAACTGTGTTTAACATCTTGTTTGCGTGGAGAATTTTTCTTTTCTTAAAAATTGTAAAACGAATGAACGCAACGTACACAGACCAGATGCGCTTCTGTATGTATTATGAATTTTGCCATTTTTTCTTTTTTTATTTAAAGTTGGGCGACCAAACTTACTTAAAATTAGGATTGTGTGTCATTTTTGTTTAATTTATATTTTCTAGCTTTGCTGGTAAAAAACTTTGGTGTTAAAAATGAAAATTTGCCAAAATGTGCGATAAAGACAGGTACGTTTTTGTTTAAATTTTCACTGCAGGTGCCAACGGCGTGTTATTTCCTTTTTAACACATGATGTAAATAGTAAAAGTTGTGTTTATGATCCTGACATTTTACCTTGTAGAGTTTACTAACGTTTACAACTTGACTAAATATCTTGCTCGCTTTATTGTTGAGGTTTTTCAGGAAATTTTGTCATCTTGTCTTGCGATAATGTTGTGCCAGTTATCATGATTTATAATAATGAACACTTTTAAAGAATTGAGTTTCAGTTCTACAGCACTACTTATCTCTCAGTGATTCAGCCTTCGTGTCTTTGCTTTAGCTCCTTTTTCAGTAAAATGGTATTTTCCGCATGTATTTTGTGGAGAAATCTTACAATGTGGGTAGAATTTAATAAATGCTATATATGTGTATGTAGTTATTAATTATAATTTGGCTTCATTCTCCTGATGGTCCGTCTTGTTTCTCTGACATCTCTGTCCTGCACGAGCCGGCTGTTTTCTATGCTTGTAAATATGTACGTAATGATAAAATAATTGTGTAGCAAAAAATAAATAATTAGCCATTATAAAGAACTGTTAAGTGTTAACTGACTTTATTTGTTTTAATGGTTGCTTAGTTTTAGTGGGACTTTTTAATTAAAGAGTTCAGTGGTTTCTATTTATTAAACTTTATGCAGTTTATAAGATGAAGTGTTTATAAGATGAAGTGTTTGTCTCCTCAACTGTAGATCACAATCTTTTATGTACAGCTGGTAAAGATGGTCTCCCAGTTTGTAGACCCTTGTGTTCAGGGTTGTTTTGTTTTTGGCCAAACTTCTGAACATTTCTGTTGTTTCAGAGACTTTTAAAGCGTCACACGTCTTCTGTCATATGCTAGTCTTAATTTGATACACCGATGACCATAACATTAAAACCTCTGACAGGTGAAGTGAATAACTGTGATTATTTCGTTACAGTGGCACCTGTAAAGGTGAGGGATATATTAAGCAGCAAGTGAACAGTCAGTTCTTGAAGCTGATGTGTTGAAAGCAGGAAAAATGGGCAAGTGTAAGGATCTGAGTGACTTTGTCTACGGCCAAATTGTGATGGCTGGACGACTGGGTCAGAGCATCTCCAAAACAGCAGGTCTTGTGGAGTGTTCCCGGTGTGCAGTGGTTAGTACCTACCAAAAGTGGTCCAAGGAAGAACAACCGGTGAACCAGCGACAGGGTCATGGGCTCCCAAGGCTCAGTGATGTGTGTGGGGAGTGAAGGCTCGTCTGGTCTGATCCCACAGAAGAGCTACTGTAGCACAAACTGCTGAAAAAGTTAATGCTGCTCTGATAGAAAGGAGTCAGAACACACAGTGCAGTGCAGCTTGCTGCGTATGGAGCTGCGTAGCTGCAGAGCGGTCAGAGAGCCCATGCTGACCCTGTCCACCACCCAAAGCTCCTACAATGGACACGTGAGCATCAGAACTGGACCATGGAGCAATGGAAGAAGGTGGCCTGGTCTGATGAATCATGTTTTCTTTTACATCATGTGGAAGGCCGGGTGTGTGTGTGTCGCTTACCTGGGGAAGAGATGGCACCAGGATGCACTATGAGAAGAAGGCAAGCTGGTGGAGGCAGTGTGATGCTCTGGGCAATGTTCTGCTCGGAAACCTTGGGTTCTGGCCTTCATGTGGATGTTACTTTGACATGTACCACCTACCTACACATTGCTGCAGGCCGAGTTACACCCCTTCATGGCAACAGTGTTCCCTAATGGCAGTGGCCTCTTTCAGCAGGATAATGCTCCCTGCCACACTGTAAATATTGTTCAGGAACGGTTCAAGGAACATGACAAAGAGTTCAAGGTGTTGAGTTGGCCTCCAAATTCTCCAGATCTCAATCCGATTGAGCATCTGTGAGACGTACTGGACAAACAAGTCTGATCCATGGAGGCCGCATCTCACAACTTACAGGACTTACAGGATCTGCTGCTAACGTCTTGGTGCCAGAAACCACACACACCTTCAGAGGTCTTGTGGAGTCCAGGCCTCGAGAGGGATCAGAACTGTTTTTGAGGGACAAGGAGGAACTACACAATATTAGGCAGGTGGTTTTAATGGTGTGTTTTGCAGCCATGAGACAAGCCGCAGTTCCTCTGTATCTCCTGTCCCATTATTCAACACTTTATGACCCTTTTTGATTTCCATATCAGAGGATGTGTTTGTGTTTGTGTGTTTGTGAGCCCTTTGGCTTTCCACATTGCTGACTCTCTCCTTCGTGTCTCCTTCTCTGCAGTCATTTCCTGCAGCTTCAGCTAAAACCACCAGCCTGAAATATTCAGGTAGGAGCTTTTAATAATCCACAAACTTCTTTATATCGTGTTTAATCCATTTCTATTTCACCTGCAGCATCAAATCAACAGCTTTTATTAACCCTCACTGATGCAGTGTCCTGTTAGCAGGAAGCTGTTAGCTACCTAGCCTACCTGTTTTGCTAAGGATTAAACGATTAATACTTTAAAAAATACATCTATGCGATGATTAATCTTTATTATTTACTAAACATTATAAATTTTAGTCATTAACAGGAGATAATTTGATGTTAATGTTGTTAGCTTTATCCACCTGCTAGCTCCAAACATCAGGTCAAAATGTGCCTTTATAACCACATTTTTAACATTTCTGATAAATTCTGTTTATAATTATAGATATTTTCTTTATTTTATAAATGGTTTATAAGCTTTACAAGCTTTATAAGCTTTATGACCTTCATAGCATTAGCTAGCTGCTTAGCAGATGCTCTGAATGTTAGACTTGTTTCCTGACATTGACATGATGTACATATAAATATATTATAATATCAATGTTATACATGATATAAGATTAAGAATCATTTTAAATGCAGATATATTTACTGTACAGTTTATAAATAAACAGCAGATTTGTGTTATAATGCGTTATTATCTCCTCTAGCAGGCATTACACTGTAGTGGAGATCTGGAGTATGCAGGATAAACAGGGACAAAATTTTGAAGCCTCAGTGTTAATGATGATAATAATGTGTGCATTCATTTTTCTGAGGCTCCGCCCACAATTTCACAGATATTACTGAAAATGTAGTGTAATATTCTAAATATTCCGCTCTATGCATGTGACGCTCCTCTCGATATTCCGCTCTATGCATGTGACGCTCCGCTCGATATTCCGCTCTGTGCGTGTGACACTCCGCTCGATATTCCGCTCTATGCATGTGACGCTCCGCTCGATATTCCGCTCTATGCGTGTGACGCTCCGCTCGATATTCCGCTCTGTGCGTGTGACGCTCCGCTCGATATTCCGCTCTATGCGTGTGACGCTCCGCTCGATTTTCCGCTCTATGCGTGTGACGCTCCGCTCGATATTCCGCTCTATGCGTGTGACGCTCCGCTCGATATTCCGCTCTATGCGTGTGACGCTCCGCTCGATATTCCGCTCTATGCGTGTGACGCTCCGCTCGATATTCCGCTCTATGCGTGTGACGCTCCGCTCGATATTCCGCTCTACGCGTGTGACGCTCCGATCAATATTCCGCTCTACGCGTGTGACGCTCCGACCAATATTCCGCTCTACGCGTGTGACGCTCCGTCCGATATTCCGCTCTACGCGTGTGACGCTCCGTCCGATATTCCGCTCTACGCGTGTGACGCTCCGTCCGATATTCCACTCTACGCGTGTGACGCTCCGCTCGATATTCCGTTCTGTGCGTGTGACGCTCCGATCAATATTCCACTCTATGCATGTGACGCTCCGTCCGATATTCCACTCTATGCGTGTGACGCTCCGATCGATATTCCGCTCTATGTGTGTGACGCTCCGCTCGATATTCCGCTCTATGTGTGTGACGCTCCGCTCGATATTCCGCTCTATGTGTGTGACGCTCCGCTCGATATTCCGCTCTATGCATGTGACGCTCCGCTCGATATTCCGCTCTATGTGTGTGACGCTCCGCTCGATATTCCACTCTATGCGTGTGACGCTCCGATCGATATTCCGCTCTATGTGTGTGACGCTCCGCTCGATATTCCGCTCTATGTGTGTGACGCTCCGCTCGATATTCCGCTCTATGTGTGTGACGCTCCGCTCGATATTCCGCTCTATGCATGTGACACTCCGCTCGATATTCAATATTAATTTGACGTTAGGTTATTACGACACCGTTGTGTGTAAGGAGGAGATGGAAAGTGATCACTTTCACATGATTGGAGATGTATTTAAAAACAAAGGAGTAAAAACTACGTTTTCAAACGCTGAGAAACGAAAAGTCACGCTTTAATTTTATAAATTTAGCTCTGAGACACAGGACAATATAATCAGATACAATCGGATATAATCAGACATCAGTGATGACTAGCGATGAGTAACAGCACTAATCCCTGACAGATCATTAATGTTGAGAAGGAAAGCAGACAGAAAAAACTTGTAAAACTTTAAAACAATTAAATTAGTGAAGCAGCAGGCAGTTTATAAATAAATTCCTCTCCGTGTGATCAGATATAATATGATCAGATATGAGAGAAAAACAAGATCAGATGTAGGATTTAATATGAAAGCGTAAATCAGAGGTTTTGATGACTGAAATAAGAGATAAAATGAGCTGTGCTGTGTGTGATCACGGCGCCCCCCCGCAGGCAGGACGGTGAGGGGCCTCGTCTTTAAATAGCTTCATAAATAGTGTTTTATATTATAACTTGTGTAACGTGTGTGGGACGAGGATGAGAGCAGCGTGGGAATAAAACGGAAATCCGGCGTACGCTGTGAGAAACAGGTTACCATGACAACGCTGCTGTAAACAGACTTAAACATGGAGGCAGGATGATGTCATCGCGTGTTCTTTTGGCGGTCTTTTGTTGTTTATTTATTTATTTATTTATTTAAAGAAAAGGATATAATTATGATTATTTTTAGATGTCACAGAGTGCTAATGATGGCTTGTGAGTTCCTGTGTGTGTGTGTGTGTGTGTGTGTGTGTGTGTGTGTGTGTTATAGGTTATAAGCTCATAACATGTTTAGTTATGACTCGATCTCTCCTGCAGAAACATGGCCGCCCCTCCATCGTACGCTGATCTCGGCAAAGCAGCAAAGGACGTTTTTAATAAGGGATACGGTGAGACACACACACACACACACACACACACACACACACACACACACACACTGAGTCTGTCTCGGTGATAATTAATGCATTTTTAGTACAAACACAGTGCCATTTTCAATTCTGTAACATATACTGAAATATATATCTGTGTGTGTGTGTGTGTGTGCGCGTGTGTGTGCGCGTGTGTGTGTGTGTGTGTGTGTGTGTGTGTGTGTGTGTGTGTGTGTGCGTGTGTGTGTGTGTCAGGGTTTGGGCTGGTGAAGCTCGATCTGAAGACCAAGTCAGCCAATGGAGTGGTACGTATCTCCGTTATAAAGCTTACGCTACAACACCTACTTTTCTTTTCCTCCCCAGTTCAGTCCAAGTCTCTGTCTATTCCATCTACATACAGGTCTACTGTTAGATTTGATGAGATCTGGAACGTCTGGAAAGAAACATATAAGAACATATATAATTATCTATAATTATAATCTAATTATATTTATATTTACATAATTGTTTTTAAACTTTTGGATAAGTTTGGCTTTGGAAAGGCAATATACTGTATATCCGAGTGTTCGTCATATCCGAGTGTTCGTCATATCCGGGTGTTCGTCATATCCGAGTGTTCGTCATATCCGGGTGTTAGTTATATCCGGGTGTTTGTTATATCCGAGTGTTCGTCATATCCGAGTGTTCGTCATATCCGGGTGTTCGTCATATCCGAGTGTTCGTTATATCTGAGTGTTAGTTATATCCGAGTGTTCGTCATATCCGAGTGTTCGTCATATCCGAGTGTTAGTTATATCTGAGTGTTCGTCATATCCGAGTGTTAGTCATATCCGAGTGTTCGTCATATCCGAGTGTTCGTCATATCCGGGTGTTCGTCATATCCGGGTGTTTGTTATATCCGGGTGTTCGTCATATCCGGGTGTTCGTCATATCCGGGTGTTCGTCATATCCGGGTGTTCGTCATATCCGGGTGTTCGTCATATCCGGGTGTTTGTTATATCCGAGTGCGATGTATAACCGAGTGTTAGTTATATCCGAGTGTTCGTCATATCCGGGTGTTCGTCATATCCGAGTGTTCGTCATATCCGAGTGTTCGTTATATCCGAGTGCGATGTATATCCGGGTGTTAGTTATATCCGGGTGTTTGTTATATCCGAGTGTTCGTCATATCCGAGTGTTCGTCATATCCGGGTGTTCGTCATATCCGAGTGTTCGTTATATCTGAGTGTTAGTTATATCCAAGTGTTCGTCATATCCGAGTGTTCGTCATATCCGAGTGTTCGTCATATCCGGGTGTTCGTCATATCCGAGTGTTCGTTATATCTGAGTGTTAGTTATATCCGAGTGTTCGTCATATCCGAGTGTTTGTCATATCCGAGTGTTAGTTATATCTGAGTGTTCGTCATATCCGAGTGTTCGTCATATCCGAGTGTTCGTCATATCCGGGTGTTCGTCATATCCGGGTGTTTGTTATATCCGGGTGTTCGTCATATCCGGGTGTTAGTTATATCCGGGTGTTCGTCATATCCGGGTGTTCGTCATATCCGGGTGTTCGTCATATCCGGGTGTTTGTTATATCCGGGTGTTAGTTATATCCGAGTGCGATGTATAACCGAGTGTTAGTTATATCCGGGTGCGATGTATATCCGAGTGCGATGTATATCCGAGAGTGTTAGTTATATCCGAGTGCGATGTATATCCGAGAGTGTTAGTTATATCCGAGTGTTAGTTATATCCGAGTGTTCGTCATATCCGAGTGTTCGTTATATCCGAGTGTTCGTCATGTCCGTGTGTTCGTCATATCCGGGTGTTAGTTATATCCGGGTGCGATGTATATCCGAGAGTGTTAGTTATATCCGAGTGTTAGTTATATCCGAGTGCTTTGTGATTTGTGTGTCCAGGAGTTTAAGACAAGCGGCTCGTCCAACACGGACACGGGAAAAGTGAGCGCAAATCTGGAGACCAAGTACAAATGGGATGAGTACGGAGTGACCTTCACTGAGAAATGGAGCACGGATAACACACTCGGTACAGAGATCAGTGTGG